>NC_090381.1:27216109-27304630 GCF_036365525.1 Heterodontus francisci
AGCCTTGGTGCTTTGCTGCAGTGCATCTTGTTGATGGTACACACTGCAGCCACTGTGCGTCGGTGGTGGAGGGAGTGAATGTTTGTAGATGGGGTGCCAATCAAGCGGGCTGCTTTGTCCTGGATGGTGTCGAGCTTCTTGAGTGTTGTTGGAGCTGCACCCATCCAGGCAAGTGGGGAGTATTCCATCACACTCCTGACTTGTGCCTTGCAGATGGTGGACAGGCATTGGGGAGACTGGAGGTGAGTTACTCGCAGTAGGATTCCCAGCCTTTGATCTGCTCCTGTAGCCATGGTATTTATGTGGCTACTCCAGTTCAGTTTCTGGTCAATGGTAACCCCCAGGATGTTGATAGTGGGGGATTCAGTGATGGTAATGTCATTTTGAATATCAAGGGGAGATTTTCATCTCTGGTTGGAGATGGTCATTGCCTGGCATTTGTGGGGCGTGAATCCTACTTGCCATTTATCAGCCCAAGCCTGAATGTAGTCCAGGTCTTGCTGCATGTGGGCATGGACTGCTTCAGTATCTGAGGAGTTGTGAATGGTGCTGAACATTGTGCAATCATCAGCGAACATCCCCATTTCTGACCTTATGATGGAAGAAAGGTCATTGATGAAGCAACTGAAGATGCTTGGGCCTAGGACACTACCCTGAGGAACTATACAGCAATGCCCTGGGACTGAGATGATTGACCTCCAACAACCACAATCATCTTAAAGCAATATAAACAAGGTTGTAGAAGTGTCGGGGAGAGGGGGGTGGCTGCTGGAATATAAACAAGGGGTTATTATTGGTTGGGGAGGAGGTGCAGTGTCACTAAAACATGCTAGGTTGAATGATGATTTTTTAATCCACTGGCTGGAAACCTGAATATTAAACCGATGGAGTCGAACCACTCAAACCTTGCAAGCTACAAGCTCTTTCTGCTGACCGTGAGCACCGAGGCATAGTCCCTGCTGCAGACTGTAGTGTTCAGTGGTTTAATTGACCTGTGTTTGATTGCGTTAGTCTGTTCGCTGATCGATGCTCACTGTGCTTAATGACTTAAGCCTGACGTGGAGCTACTGAAAGTAGAGAACTTTCCAGAAAGAACTGATAGAGACCTCCTCTTGAAGGTTATCAGCCGCATTGCTGTCACCTCGAGAATCACCGAATCAGCATCCGTATCTTCAAACTGGATGCGTCAGGACCACCAAAGGAAAGTCGCACAACCACCAAAATCAGCCTGAAGCCAGCAGAGTCACCAGCCTCCACAGACTGTATATTCCTTTCATTTCTCTGGACTCTCATTTGACCAATCTAGCCTTCTCCCGCTCTGTAACCTATTTGTGTGTGCGTGTGAAAGTTGGAGCGTGTTTTATTATTTTTACTTAGATCAGTTTAAGTAAAATAAAGTTAACTTCTTTCTTTGCTACACTTGAGAAAATCTGTCTGATTGGCTCTCTTTATGATCGTGGTGAGTAAACAAGTAAACATTCAATGAATTGGAGCTGTAATATAAACGAGAGAGTATGAGTGTTGGGGGAGTGTTGTAATATACACAAGAGTGTATTACTATCTGGGGGAGCTGCAATATTAATAAGGGGGTATTAGTGTTTGGTGATGAGCAGTAATATAAATAGGGGGGTATTAGTGTCTGGAAGGCTGAGGGTGCGAGGAGATTCACCAGGATCACCTTCCGGGAGAGAAGCGGAGCGGACTTGTGGGGAGAATGCCGGGAGCGGAGCCTATAAATCGACCCCGAGGATCGAGACCCAGTCTCTTACCTTCCGGGAGCGGAGAGGAGCGGAGTGGACCTGTGGGGAGAACTCCGGGGGCGGGGCCTATAAATCGACCCCGAGGATCAAGGCCCAGTCTCTTACCTTCCGGGAGCGGAGAGGAGCGGAGTGGACCTGTGGGGAGAACGCCGGGAGCGGGGCCTATAAATCGACCCCGAGGATCAAGGCCCAGTCTCTTACCTTCCGGGAGCGGAGAGGAGCGGAGTGGACCTGTGGGGAGAACGCCGGGAGCGGAGCCTATAAATCGACCCCGAGGATCGAGACCCAGTCTCTTACCTTCCGGGAGCGGAGAGGAGCGGAGTGGACCTGTGGGGAGAACTCCGGGAGCGGGGCCTATAAATCGACCCCGAGGATCAAGGCCCAGTCTCTTACCTTCCGGGAGCGGAGAGGAGCGGAGTGGACCTGTGGGGAGAACGCCGGGAGCGGGGCCTATAAATCGACCCCGAGGATCAAGGCCCAGTCTCTTACCTTCCGGGAGCAGAGAGGAGCGGAGTGAACCTGTGGGGAGAACGCCGGGAGCGGGGCCTATAAATCGACCCTGAGGATCGAGGCCCAGTCTTTTACCTTCTGGGAGCAGAGTGGAGAGCAGTCGAACCAGTGCGCCGGAGTTTTGAAAAAAAAAAGGCTAACAGTGACGTCAGAGGAGAGCTGCAAGGTGATTGGTTGGTGAGTAGCAGCTGTTAGAATATCTTTTAAAAAAGGGAAAGTTGTTTTTTTTTGTTGGAAAAAATTTCTGGTGATAAGGTGAGTACTACTAAAGTGTTTTATTTTAAGGACTTTAGATTGAAGTGGGTAGAACAAGGCTCCTAGTATAATTAATATTTTTTAATTAAGGGAGTAACTACTTAACCTAAGGGTAAGTCATGGCAGGAGAGCTCAGCCCCGTGATCTGCTCCTCCTGTGCTATGTGGGAAATCAGGGACGCTTCGAGTGTCCCTGACGACCATGTGTGCAGGAAGTGTATCCATCTGCAGCTACTGATTACCCGCATTACAGAGCTGGAGCTGCGGGTGGATTCACTGTGGAGCATCCGCGATGCTGAGGACATCGTGGATAGCACGTTTAGTGAGGTGGTTACACTGCAGGTAATGGCTGCACAGGCAGAAAAGGGATGGGTGACCACCAGACGGAGTACTGGGGGAAGGCAGTAGTGCAGGAGTCCTCTGTGGCCATCCCCCTCTCAAACAGATATACCGCTTTGGTGGGGGGGGGGGGTGACCTCCCCGGGGAAAGCAGCAACAGCCAAGTTCGTAGCACCATGGAGGGCTCTGCTGCACAGCAGGGGAGGAAAAGGGTTGGAAGAGGTATAGTGATAGAGGATTTTATCGTAAGGGGTGCAGATAGGCGTTTCTGTGGCCACAAACGAGACTCCAGGGTGGTATGTTGCCTCCCTGGTGCTAGGGTCAAGGATGTCTCAGAGGCTGCAGGACATTCTGAAAGGGGAGGGTGAGCAGCCAGAGGTCGTGGTCCATATCGGTACTAACGATATAGGCAGGAAGACAGATGAGGTCCTGCAAAGTGAATATAGGGAGTTTGGCAGAAGGTTAAAAAGCAGGATCTCTAGGGTTGTAAACTCAGGATTACTCCCTATGCCAAGTGCTAGTGAGGGTAGGAATAGGAGGATAAGGCAAATGAATGCATGGCTGAAGAGCTGGTGTAGGTGGGAGGGCTTCAGCTACTTGGATCATTGGAATCTCTTCTGGTGCAGAGGTGACCTGTACAAGAGGGACGGGTTGCATCTGAACTGGAAGGGGACCAATATCCTTGTGGGGAGGTTTGCTAGAACTACTCGGGAGGGTTTAAACTAGTCTTGCAGGGGGGTGGGACCCAAAGTAGTAGTCTCTCCGATGAGATAGTTGAGGCAAATGTAGAGGTTAAAGCAAGCAAATCCAGTAGGCAGGCCGGGCAGGGGCAGGACAGGAAGCGTGGAAGGTCTGGTAGGCTAAACAGCATTTACTTTAATGCAAGAAGCTTACAGGTAAGGCAGATGAACTCAGAGCATGGATCGGTACATGGGATTACGATATTATAGCTATTATGGAAACATGGTTGAGGGATGGGCAGGACTGGCAGCTCAATGTTCCAAGGTACCGATCCTTCCGGCGTGACAGAGGTGGAGGCAAGAGAGGAGGGGGAGTTGCACTATTGATTAGGGAGGACATCACGGCAGTACTTAGAGAGGATATCCCGGGGGGAACATCCAGCGAGGCCATATGGGTAGAACTTAGAAATAAGAAAGGGGTGATCACTTTGATGGGATTATACTATAGGCCTCCCAATAGTCAGAGGGAAGTGGAGGAGCATATATGTAGGGAAATCACAGATAGGTGTAGGAATTATAGGGTTGTAATAGTAGGTGAGTTTAACTTCCCTAATATTGACTGGGACTGCCTTAGTGCGAAGGGATCAGATGGGGAAGAATTTGTTAAGTGTGTTCAGGATCATTTTCTGAAGCAGTATGTGGATGGCCCTACTAGAGAAGGGGCTACACTCGACCTCCTCTTAGGGAATGAGGCTGGGCAGGTGGTTGATGTGTCAGTGGGGGAGCATTTTGGGACCAGTGACCATAACTCTATTAGCTTCAAGATAGTTATGGAAAAGGATAGGACTGGTCCTCAGGTTGAAGTCCTAAATTGGGGGAATGCTAATTTCGATGGCATCAGACAGGAACTCTCAAAAGTTGAATGGGAGAGGCTGTTTACAGGTAAAGGGACGTCTGGCAAGTAGGAGGCTTTTAAAAGTGAGATAGGAAGAGTTCAGGGCCGGCATGTTCCTGTTAGATGGAAGGGCAAGGCTGGCAAGTTTAGGAAACCGTGGTTGACAAGGGATATTGAGGGTCTGGTCAGGACAAAGAAGGAGGCATATGTCAGGTATAGGCAGCTGGGATCGAGGCATTGAGTACAAGAGTTGGGACGTCACGTTACAGTTGTACATAACGTTGGTTAGGCCGCATTTGGAGTACTGTGTGCAGTTCTGGTCGCCGCACAACAGGAAAGATGTGATTAAGCTAGAGAGGGTGCAGAAAAGATTCACAGGGATGGTGTCTGGTTTGGAAGGCTTGAGTTATGAAGAGAGATTGGATAGGCTGGGTCTGTTTTCCCTCGAGCGAAGAGGCTGAGATAGAGGTATATAAAATTACGAGAGGCATAGATAGGGTAGATAGCCAGAGTCTGTTTCCCATGGTAGGGGTGACTAAAACTAGAGGGAATAGATTTAAGGTGAGAGGGAGGAGGTTTAAAGGGGATCAAAGGGGTAAATTTTTCACACAAAAAATAGTGGGTATCTGGAATGAGTTGCCTGAGGAGGTGGTGGAGGCAGGAACAGTAGTGACATTTAAGAGGCATCTGGACAGGTACTTGAATGAGCAAGGCATAGAGGAACATGGAATTAATGCAGGCAGGTGGGATTAGTATAGATAGGCATTATGGTCGGCATGGACACGATGGACCGAAGGGCCTGTTTCTATGCTGTATGACTCTATGACTCTAGGATGTTACCTGGGCTGGAGCATTTCAGCTATGACGAGAGACTGGATAGGATAGGGTTGTTTTGCTTAGAGCAGAGAACGCTGAGGGGGGACCTGATTGAGGTATACAAAATTATGAGGGGCATAGATAGAGTAGATAGGAAGAAACTTAAACCCTTAGCGGTGGTGTCAATAACCGGGGGCATAGATTTAAGGTAAGGGGCAGGAGGTTTAGAGGAGATTTGAGGAAAAAGAATTTCACCCAGAGGGCGGTTGGAATCTGGAACGCACTGCCTGAAGGGGTGGTAGAGGCAAGAACCCTCACAACATTTAAGAAGTATTTAGATGATAACTTGAAACGCCATAGCATACAAGGCTATGGGCCAAGTGCTGGAAAATGGGATTAGAATAGATAGGCTTGATGGCCGGAGCGGACACTGTGGGCCGAAGGGCCTGTTTCTGTGCTGTGTGACTCTATGACTCTAATATAAACAAGGGGGTATTACTGTTAGGGGAGTGCTGTAATATAAACAAGGGTGTATTAGTATCTGAGGGGAACTCTAATATAAACAACGAGTATTAGTGTCTGGGGAGTGGTGTATTATAAACAAGAAGGTATTAGGGCTGTGTTGTGCTGCAATGTAAACTTTGGGGTATTAGTCTCCAGGGGTGAGCACTAATATAAACAAAGAGGGTGTTATTGTCTGAGGGGAGCTGTAATATTATGAAGGGCATATTAATATCTGGGGGAGTGCTGTCATATAAACAAGGGGCTATTAGTACTTGGGGAGTGCTGTCATATAAACAAAGAGTTAGTAGCGTCTAGGAGAGAGCTATAATATCAAGGGAGTATTAATATTTGGTGGTGAACTGTAATATAAACAAGGGGGTATTTGTGTCTGGGGGGGTCTGTATTATAAACAAGGGGGTAGTTGTGTCTGGGGGGGCATGTAATATAAACAAGGGGTTATTTGTGTCTGGGGGGCTGTAATATAAACAACCGATTATTTGTTTCTGGGGTGCTGTAATATAAACCTGGGGTTATTTGTGTCAGGGGGGGGCTGTATTATAAACAATGGGGATTTGTGTTTGGGGGGGCAGTAATATAAACAAGGGGGTATTTGTGTTTGGGGGGGCTGTAATATAAACAAGGGGGTATTTGTGTCTGGGGGGGGGGCTGCAATATAAACAAGGGGTTATTTGTGTCTGGAGGGACTGTAATATAAACAAGGGGTTATTTGTGTCTGTGGGGGGCTGTAAAATAAACAAGGGGGTATTTGTCTCTGGGGGGCTGTAATTTAAACAATGGGGTATTTGTGTCTGGGGGGGCTGTAATATAAACAAGGGGGTATTTGTGTCTGGGGGGGCTGTATTTTAAACAAGGGTTTATTTGTGTCTGGGGGCTGTAATATAAACAAGGGGGTATTTGTGTCTTGGAGGCTGTATTATATACAAGGGGTTATTTGTGTCTGGGGGGCTGTAATATAAACAAGGGGGTATTTGTGTTTGGAGGGCAGTAATATAAACAAGGGGGTATTTGTGTCTGGGGGGCTGTAATATAAACAAGGGGGTATTTCTGTTTGGAGGGCAGTAATATAAACAAGGGGGTATTTGTGTCTGGGAGGCTGTAATATAAACAAGGGGTTATTTGTGTCTGGGGGGCTGTAATATAAACAAGGGGGTATTTGTGTCTTGGGGGCGCTGTAATATAAACAAGGGGGTATTTGTGTCTGGGGGGGGCTGCAATATAAACAAGGGGATATTTGTGTCTGGGGGGGGTCTGTATTATAAACAAGGGGGTATTTGTGTCTGGGGGTCTATAAATATAAACAAGGGGTTATTTGTGTCTGGGGGGCTGTAATATAAACAAGGGGGATTTGTGTCTGGGGGGGGGCTGTATTATAAACAATGGGGTATTTGTGTCTGGGGGTCTATAAATATAAACAAGGGGTTATTTGTGTCTGGTGGGCTGTAATATAAACAAGTGGGTAATTGTGTCTGGGGGGGCTGTAATATAAACAAGGGGTTATTTGTGTCTGGGGGGGCTGTATTATAAACAATGGGGTATTTGTGTCTGGGGGTCTATAAATATAAACAAGGGGTTATTTGTGTCTGGTGTGCTGTAATATAAACAAGTGGGTAATTGTTTCTGGGGGGCTGTAATTTAAACAATGGGGTATTTGTGTCTGGGGGGGCTGCAATACAAACAAGGGGGATTTGTGTCTGGGGCTGTAATATAAACAAGGAGGTATTTGTGTCTGGGGGCTGTAATATAAACAAGGGGGATTTGTGTCTGGGGGGCTGTAATATAAACAAGGGGGATTTGTGTCTGGGGGGCTGTAATATAAACAAGGGGGATTAGTGTCTGGGGCGGCTGTAATATAAACAAGGGGGATTAGTGTCTGGTGGGCTGTAATTTAAACAATGGGGTATTTGTGTCTGGGAGGGCTGTGAAAGAAACAAGGGGGATTTGTGTCTGGGAGGCTGTAATATGAACAAGGGGTTATTTGTGTCTGGGGGGAGCTATAATATAAACAAGGGGTTACTTGTGTCTGGGGGGGCTGTGTTATAAACAAGGGGGTATTAGTGTCTGGGGGGCTGTAATATAAACAAGGGGGTATTTGTGTCTTGGGGGCGCTGTAATATAAACAAGGGGTTATTTGTGTCTGTGGGGGGCTGTAAAATAAACAAGGGGGTATTTGTCTCTGGGGGGCTGTAATTTAAACAATGGGGTATTTGTGTCTGGGGGGGCTGTAATATAAACAAGGGGGTATTTGTGTCTGGGGGGGCTGTATTTTAAACAAGGGTTTATTTGTGTCTGGGGGCTGTAATATAAACAAGGGGGTATTTGTGTCTTGGAGGCTGTATTATATACAAGGGGTTATTTGTGTCTGGGGGGCTGTAATATAAACAAGGGGGTATTTGTGTTTGGAGGGCAGTAATATAAACAAGGGGGTATTTGTGTCTGGGGGGCTGTAATATAAACAAGGGGGTATTTCTGTTTGGAGGGCAGTAATATAAACAAGGGGGTATTTGTGTCTGGGAGGCTGTAATATAAACAAGGGGTTATTTGTGTCTGGGGGCTGTAATATAAACAAGGGGGTATTTGTGTCTTGGGGGCGCTGTAATATAAACAAGGGGGTATTTGTGTCTGGGGGGGGCTGCAATATAAACAAGGGGATATTTGTGTCTGGGGGGGGTCTGTATTATAAACAAGGGGGTATTTGTGTCTGGGGGTCTATAAATATAAACAAGGGGTTATTTGTGTCTGGGGGGCTGTAATATAAACAAGGGGGATTTGTGTCTGGGGGGGGGCTGTATTATAAACAATGGGGTATTTGTGTCTGGGGGTCTATAAATATAAACAAGGGGTTATTTGTGTCTGGTGGGCTGTAATATAAACAAGTGGGTAATTGTGTCTGGGGGGGCTGTAATATAAACAAGGGGTTATTTGTGTCTGGGGGGGCTGTATTATAAACAATGGGGTATTTGTGTCTGGGGGTCTATAAATATAAACAAGGGGTTATTTGTGTCTGGTGTGCTGTAATATAAACAAGTGGGTAATTGTTTCTGGGGGGCTGTAATTTAAACAATGGGGTATTTGTGTCTGGGGGGGCTGCAATACAAACAAGGGGGATTTGTGTCTGGGGCTGTAATATAAACAAGGAGGTATTTGTGTCTGGGGGCTGTAATATAAACAAGGGGGATTTGTGTCTGGGGGGCTGTAATATAAACAAGGGGGATTTGTGTCTGGGGGGCTGTAATATAAACAAGGGGGATTAGTGTCTGGGGCGGCTGTAATATAAACAAGGGGGATTAGTGTCTGGTGGGCTGTAATTTAAACAATGGGGTATTTGTGTCTGGGAGGGCTGTGAAAGAAACAAGGGGGATTTGTGTCTGGGAGGCTGTAATATGAACAAGGGGTTATTTGTGTCTGGGGGGAGCTATAATATAAACAAGGGGTTACTTGTGTCTGGGGGGGCTGTGTTATAAACAAGGGGGTATTAGTGTCTGGGGGGCTGTAATATAAACAAGGGGTTATTTGTGTCGGGGGGGCTGTAATATAAACAAGGGGCTATTTGTGTCTGGGGGGAGCTATAATATAAACAAGGGGTTACTTGTGTCTGGGGGGCTGTGTTATAAACAAGGGGGTATTAGTGTCTGGGGGGCTGTAATATAAACAAGGGGGATTTGTGTCTGGGGGCTGTAATTTAAACAAGGGGGATTTGTGTCTGGTGGGCTGTAATATAAACAAGGGGGAATTGTGTCTGGCAGGCTGTTACATAAGCAAGGGGTTATTTGTGTCTGTGGGGGCTGTATTTTAAACAAAGGGGTATTTGTGTCTGGGGCGGCTGTATTATAAACAAGGGGGTATTTGTGTCTGGGGGGGCTGTAATATAAACACAGGGTTATTTGTGTCTGGGAGGCTATAATATAAACAAGGGGGATTTTGTCAGGGGGGGCTGTATTATAAACAAGGGGGTATTTGTGTCTGGGGGGGCTGTAATATAAACAAGGGGGATGTGTGTCTGGGAGGGCTGTAATATAAACAAGGGGGATTTGTGTCTGGCTGGCTGTAATATAAACAAGGGGGATTTGTGTCTGGGAGGCTGCAATATGAACAAGGGGTTACTTGTGTCTGGGGGGAGCTGTAATATAAACACGGGGGTATTTGTTTCTGGGGGGAGATGTAATATAAACAAGGGGGTATTTGTGTCTGGGGGGGCTGTAATATAAACAAGGGGTTATTTGTGTCTTGCGGGGGCTGTAATATAAACAAGGGGGTATTTGTGACTGGGGGGCGGTTTAATATTAACAAGAGGTTATTTGTGTCTGGGGGGCTGTAATATAAACAAGGGGGTATTTGTGACTGGGGGGGGGGCGCTGTAATATAAACAAAGGGGCATTTGTGTCTGGGGGGGCTGTAATATAAACAAGGGGGTATTTGTGTCTGGGGGTGCTGTAATATAAACAAGGGGGTATTTGTGTCTGGGGGGCTGTTACAAAAGCAAGGGATTATTTGTGTCTGTGGGGGCTGTATTTTAAACAAGGGGGTATTTGTGTCTGGGGGGCTGTATTATAAACAAGGGGGTATTTGTGTCTGGGGGCGCTGTAATATAAACAAGGGGGTATTTGTGTCTCGGTTTCTGTAATATAAACAAGGGGGTATTTGTGTCTGGGAGGCTGTAATATAAACAAGGGGGTATTTGTGTCTGGGGGGTGCTGTAATATAAACAAGAGGGTATTTGTGTCTGGGGGGGGCTGTAATATAAACAAGGGGTTATTTGTGTCTGGGGGGGCTGTAATATAAACAAGGGGGTATTTGTGTCTGGGGGGGTCTGTATTATCAACAAGGGGGTATTTGTGTCTGGGGGTCTATAAATATAAACAAGGGGTTATTTGTGTCTGGGGGGCTGTAATATAAATAAGGGGGTATTTGTGAATGGGGGAGCGCTGTAATATAAACAAGGGGTTATTTGTGTCTGGGGTGCTGTAATATAAACAAGGGGGTATTTGTGTCTGTGGGGGGCTGTATTATAAACAAGGGGGTATTGTGTCTGGGGTGCTGTAATATAAACAAGGGGTTATTTGTGTCTGGGGGGTTTTAATATATGCAAGGCGGATTTATGTCTGGGGGGCTGTAATATAAACAAGGGGGATTTGTGTCTCGTGGGCTGTAATACAAACAAGGGGGTATTTGTGTCTGCGGGGAGCTGTAATACAAACAAGTGGGTATTTGTGTCTGGGGGGCTGTAATTTAAACAATGGGGTATTTGTGTCTGGGGGGCTGTAATATAAACAAGGGGGATTTGTGTCTGGGAGGCTGTAAGAGAAACAAGGGGGATTTGTGTCTGGGGGGCTGCAATATAAACAAGGGGGATGAGTGTCTGGGGGGCTTTAATATAAACAAGGGGGATTTGTGTCTGGGAGGGCTGTAATATAAACAATGGGGTATTTGTGTCTGGCTGGCTGTAATATAAACAAGGCGGATTTGTGTCTGGGAGGCTATAATATGAACAAGGGGTTATTTGTGTCTGGGGGGCTGTAACATAAACAAGGGGTTATTTGTGTCTGGGGGGGCTGTAATATAAACAAGGGGCTATTGGTGTCTGGGGGGAGCTGTAATTTAAACAAGGGGTTACTTGTGTCTGGGGGGAGCTGTAATATAAACAAGGGGGTATTTGTGTCTGGGGGGAGATGTAATATAAACAAGGGGGTAATTGTGTCTGGGGGGCTGTAATATAAACAAGGGGGTATTTGTGTCTGGGGGGCTGTAATATAAACAAGGGTTAATTGTGTCTGGGGGGCTGTAATATAAACAAGGGGGATTTGTGTCTGGGGGGCTGTAATATAAACAAGGGGGTATTTGTGTCTGAGGGGGCTGTTACATAAGCAAGGGGGTATTTGTGTCGGGGGGGCTGTATTACAAACAAGGGGGTATTTGTGTCTGGGGGGGCTGTAATATAAACAAGGGGTTATTTGTGTCTGGGGGGCTGTAATTTAAACAATGGGGTATTTGTGTCTGGGGGGCTGTAATATAAACAAGGGGGATTTGTGTCTGGGAGGCTGTAAGAGAAACAAGGGGGATTTGTGTCTGGGGGGCTGCAATATAAACAAGGGGGATGAGTGTCTGGGGGGCTTTAATATAAACAAGGGGGATTTGTGTCTGGGAGGGCTGTAATATAAACAATGGGGTATTTGTGTCTGGCTGGCTGTAATATAAACAAGGCGGATTTGTGTCTGGGAGGCTATAATATGAACAAGGGGTTATTTGTGTCTGGGGGGCTGTAACATAAACAAGGGGTTATTTGTGTCTGGGGGGGCTGTAATATAAACAAGGGGCTATTGGTGTCTGGGGGGAGCTGTAATTTAAACAAGGGGTTACTTGTGTCTGGGGGGAGCTGTAATATAAACAAGGGGGTATTTGTGTCTGGGGGGAGATGTAATATAAACAAGGGGGTAATTGTGTCTGGGGGGCTGTAATATAAACAAGGGGGTATTTGTGTCTGGGGGGCTGTAATATAAACAAGGGTTAATTGTGTCTGGGGGGCTGTAATATAAACAAGGGGGATTTGTGTCTGGGGGGCTGTAATATAAACAAGGGGGTATTTGTGTCTGAGGGGGCTGTTACATAAGCAAGGGGGTATTTGTGTCGGGGGGGCTGTATTACAAACAAGGGGGTATTTGTGTCTGGGGGGGCTGTAATATAAACAAGGGGTTATTTGTGTCTGGGGGGCTGTAATATAAACAAGGGGGATTTGTGTTTGGGGGGGCTGTATTATAAACAAGGGGGTATTTGTGTCTGAGGGGGCTGTAATATAAACAAGGGGTTAATTGTGTCTTGGGGGCTGTAATATAAACAAGGGGGATTTGTGTCTGGGGGGCTGTAATATAAACAAGGGGGATTAGTGTCTGGTGGGCTGTAATTTTAACAAAGGGGTTTTTGTGTCTGGGAGGCTGCAATATAAACAAGAGGGTATTTGTGTCTGGGGGGGGGGCTGTAATATAAACAAGGGGTTATTTGTGTCTGGGGGGGCTGTAATATAAACAAGGGGGTATTTGTGTCTGGGGGGGTCTGTATTATCAACAAGGGGGTATTTGTGTCTGGGGGTCTATAAATATAAACAAGGGGTTATTTGTGTCTGGGGGGCTGTAATATAAATAAGGGGGTATTTGTGAATGGGGGAGCGCTGTAATATAAACAAGGGGTTATTTGTGTCTGGGGTGCTGTAATATAAACAAGGGGGTATTTGTGTCTGTGGGGGGCTGTATTATAAACAAGGGGGTATTGTGTCTGGGGTGCTGTAATATAAACAAGGGGTTATTTGTGTCTGGGGGGTTTTAATATATGCAAGGCGGATTTGTGTCTGGGGGGCTGTAATATAAACAAGGGGGATTTGTGTCTCGTGGGCTGTAATATAAACAAGGGGGTATTTGTGTCTGCGGGGAGCTGTAATACAAACAAGTGGGTATTTGTGTCTGGGGGGCTGTAATTTAAACAATGGGGTATTTGTGTCTGGGGGGCTGTAATATAAACAAGGGGGATTTGTGTCTGGGAGGCTATAAGAGAAACAAGGGGGATTTGTGTCTGGGGGGCTGCAATATAAACAAGGGGGATGAGTGTCTGGGGGGCTTTAATATAAACAAGGGGGATTTGTGTCTGGGAGGGCTGTAATATAAACAATGGGGTATTTGTGTCTGGCTGGCTGTAATATAAACAAGGCGGATTTGTGTCTGGGAGGCTATAATATGAACAAGGGGTTATTTGTGTCTGGGGGGCTGTAATATAAACAAGGGGTTACTTGTGTCTGGGGGGAGCTGTAATATAAACAAGGGGGTATTTGTGTCTGGGGGGAGATGTAATATAAACAAGGGGGTAATTGTGTCTGGGGGGCTGTAATATAAACAAGGGGGTATTTCTGTCTGGGGGGCTGTAATATAAACAAGGGTTAATTGTGTCTGGGGGGCTGTAATATAAACAAGGGGGATTTGTGTCTGGGAGGCTGTAATATAAACAAGGGGGAATTTGTGTCTGGGGGGCTGTTACATAAGCAAGGGGGTATTTGTGTCGGGGGGGCTGTATTACAAACAAGGGGGTATTTGTGTCTGGGGGGGCTGTAATATAAACAAGGGGTTATCTGTGTCTGGGGGGCTGTAATATAAACAAGGGGGATTTGTGTCTGGGGGGGGGCTGTATTATAAACAAGGGGGTATTTGTGTCTGAGGGGGCTGTAATATAAACAAGGGGTTAATTGTGTCTTGCGGGCTGTAATATAAACAAGGGGGATTTGTGTCTGGGGGGCTGTAATATAAACAAGGGGGATTAGTGTCTGGTGGGCTGTAATTTTAACAAAGGGGTTTTTGTGTCTGGGAGGCTGCAATATGAACAAGGGGTTATTTGTGTCTGGGGGGCTGTAACATAAACAAGGGGTTATTTGTGTCTGGGGGGGCTGTAATATAAACAAGAGGCTATTTGTGTCTGCGGGGAGCTGTAATATAAACAAGGGTTTACGTGTGTCTGGGGGGCTGTAACATAAACAAGGGGGTATTTGTGTCTGGGGGGGCTGTAATATAAACAAGGGGTTATTTGTGTCTTGGGGGGGGGCTGTAATATAACCAAGGGTTTATTTGTGGCTGGGGGGCTGTAATATAAACAAGGGGGTAAATGTGTCTGCGGGGCTGTAATATAAACAAAGGTTTATTTATGTCTGGGGGGCGCTCTAATATAAACAAGGGGTTATTTGTGTCTGGGGGGCTGTAATTTAAACAATGGGGTATTTGTGTCTGCGGGGCTGTAATATAAACAAGGGGGTATTTGTGTCTGGGGGAGCTGTAATATAAACATGGGGGTATTTGTGTCTCGGGGGGCTGTAATATAAACAAGGGGGTATTTGTGTCTGGGGGGTGGTTTAATATAAACAAGGGGTTATTTGTGTCTGGGGGTGCTGTAATATAAACAAGGGGCTATTTGTGTCTGGGGGGCTGTAATATAAACAAGAGGTTATTTGTGTCTGGGGGGCTGTAATATGAACAAAGGAGTATTTGTGTCTGGGGGGGCTGTAATATAAACAAGGGGGTATTTGTGTCTGGGGGGGGTTTTAATATAAACAAGGGGTTATTTGTGTCTGGGGGTGCTGTAATATAAACAAGGGGGTATTTGTGTCTGGGGGGCTGTTACATAAGCAAGGGGTTAATTGTGTCTGTGGGGAGCTGTAATATAAACAAGGGGGTATTTGTGTCTGGGGGGAGATGTAATATAAACAAGGGGGTAATTGTGTCTGGGAGGCTGTAATATAAACAAGGGGCTATTTGTGTCTGGGGGGAGCTGTAATTTAAACAAGGGGTTACTTGTGTCTGGGGGGAGCTGTAATATAAACAAGGGGGTATTTGTGTCTGGGGGGAGATGTAATATAAACAAGGGGGTAATTGTGTCTGGGGGGCTGTAATATAAACAAGGGGGATTTGTGTCTGGTGGGCTGTAATATAAACAAGTGGGTATTTGTGTCTGGGGGGCTGTAATATAAACAAGGGTTAATTGTGTCTGGGGGGCTGTCATATAAACAAGGGGGATTTGTGTATGGGGGGCTGTAATATAAACCAGGGGGAATTTGTGTCTGGGGGGCTGTTACATAAGTAAGGGGGTATTTGTGTCGGGGGGGCTGTATTATAAACAAGTGGGTATTTGTGTCTGGGGGGGCTGTAATATAAACAAGGGGTTATTTGTGTCTGGGGGGCTGTAATATAAACAAGGGGGATTTGTGTCTGGGGGGGCTGTATTATAAACAAGGGGGTATTTGTGTCTGGGGGGGCTGTAATATAAACAAGGGGTTAATTGTGTCTTGGGGGCTGTAATATAAACAAGGGGGATTTGTATCTGGGGGGCTGTAATATAAACAAGGGGGATTTGTGTCTGGGGGGCTGTAATATAAACAAGGGGGAATTTGTGTCTGGGGGGCTGTTACATAAGCAAGGGGGTATTTGTGTCGGGGGGGGCTGTATTACAAACAAGGGGGTATTTGTGTCTGGGGGGGCTGTAATATAAACAAGGGGTTATTTGTGTCTGGGGGGCTGTAATATAAACAAGGGGGATTTGTGTCTGGGGGGGCTGTATTATAAACCAGGGGGTATTTGTGTCTGAGGGGGCTGTAATATAAACAAGGGGTTAATTGTGTCTTGGGGGCTGTAATATAAACAAGGGGGATTTGTGTCTGGGGGGCTGTAATATAAACAAGGGGGATTAGTGTCTGGTGGGCTGTAATTTTAACAAAGGGGTTTTTGTGTCTGGGAGGCTGCAATATGAACAAGGGGTTATTTGTGTCTGGGGGGCTGCAACATAAACAAGGGGTTATTTGTGTCTGGGTGGGCTGTAATATAAACAAGAGGCTATTTGTGTCTGCGGGTAGCTGTAATTTAAACAAGGGTTTACTTGTGTCTGGGGGGCTGTAACATAAACAAGGGGGTATTTGTGTCTGGGGGGGCTGTAATATAAACAAGGGTTTATTTGTGTCTTGGGGGGGCTGTAATTTAAACAAGGGTTTATTTGTGGCTGGGGGGCTGTAATATAAACAAGGGGGTAAATGTGTCTGCGGGGCTGTAATATAAACAAAGGTTTATTTATGTCTGGGGGGCGCTCTAATATAAACAAGGGGTTATTTGTGTCTGGGGGGCTGTAATTTAAACAATGGGGTATTTGTGTCTGCGGGGCTGTAATATAAACAAGGGGGTATTTGTGTCTGGGGGGGCTGTAATATAAACATGGGGGTATTTGTGTCTGGGGGGGGCTGTAATATAAACAAGGGGGTATTTGTGTCTGGGGGGTGGTTTAATATAAACAAGGGGTTATTTGTGTCTGGGGGTGCTGTAATATAAACAAGGGGGTATTTGTGTCTGGGGGGCTGTAATATAAACAAGAGGTTATTTGTGTCTGGGGGGCTGTAATATGAACAAAGGGGTATTTGTGTCTGGGGGGGGCTGTAATATAAACAAGGGGGTATTTGTGTCTGGGGGGGGGTTTTAATATAAACAAGGGGTTATTTGTGTCTGGGGGTGCTGTAATATAAACAAGGGGGTATTTGTGTCTGGGGGGCTGTTACATAAGCAAGGGGTTATTTGTGTCTGTGGGGAGCTGTAATATAAACAAGGGGGTATTTGTGTCTGGGGGGAGATGTAATATAAACAAGGGGGTAATTGTGTCTGGGAGGCTGTAATATAAACAAGGGGCTATTTGTGTCTGGGGGGAGCTGTAATTTAAACAAGGGGTTACTTGTGTCTGGGGGGAGCTGTAATATAAACAAGGGGGTATTTGTGTCTGGGGGGAGATGTAATATAAACAAGGGGGTAATTGTGTCTGGGGGGCTGTAATATAAACAAGGGGGATTTGTGTCTGGTGGGCTGTAATATAAACAAGGGGGTATTTGTGTCTGGGGGGCTGTAATATAAACAAGGGTTAATTGTGTCTGGGGGGCTATAATATAAACAAGGGGGATTTGTGTATGGGGGGCTGTAATATAAACAAGGGGGAATTTGTGTCTGGGGGGCTGTTACATAAGTAAGGGGGTATTTGTGTCGGGGGGGCTGTATTATAAACAAGGGGGTATTTGTGTCTGGGGGGGCTGTAATATAAACAAGGGGTTAATTGTGTCTTGGGGGCTGTAATATAAACAAGGGGGATTTGTGTCTGGGGGGCTGTAATATAAACAAGGGGAATTTGTGTCTGGTGGGCTGTAATTTTAACAAAGGGGTTTTTGTGTCAGGGAGGCTGCAATATGAACAAGGGGTTATTTGTATCTGGGGGGCTGTAACATAAACAAGGGGTTATTTGTGTCTGGGGGGGCTGTAATATAAACAAGAGGCTATTTGTGTCTGCGGGGAGCTGTAATATAAACAAGGGTTTACTTGTGTCTGGGGGGCTGTAACATAAACAAGGGGGTATTTGTGTCTTGGGGGGGCTGTAATATAAACAAGGGGTTATTTGTGTCTTGGGGGGGCTGTAATATAAACAAGGGTTTATTTGTGGCTGGGGGGCTGTAATATAAACAAGGGGGTAAATGTGTCTGTGGGGCTTTAATATGAACAAAGGTTTATTTGTGTCTGGGGGGCGCTCTAATATAAACAAGGGGTTATTTGTGTCTGGGGGACTGTAATACAAACAAGGGGGATTTGTGTCTGGGGCTGTAATATAAACAAGGTGGTATTTGTGTCTGGGGGGCTGTAATATAAACAAGGGGGATTTGTGTCTGGGGCTGTGATATAAACAAGGGGGATTTGTGTCTGGGGGGTGGTTTAATATAAACAAGGGGTTATTTGTGTCTGGGGGTGCTGTAATATAAACAAGGGGGTATTTGTGTCTGGGGGGCTGTAATATAAACAAGAGGTTATTTGTGTCTGGGGGGCTGTAATATGAACAAAGGGGTATTTGTGTCTGGGGGGGGCTGTAATATAAACAAGGGGGTATTTGTGTCTGGGGGGGGTTTTAATATAAACAAGGGGTTATTTGTGTCTGGGGGTGCTGTAATATAAACAAGGGGGTATTTGTGTCTGGGGGGCTGTTACATAAGCAAGGGGTTATTTGTGTCTGTGGGGAGCTGTAATATAAACAAGGGGGTATTTGTGTCTGGGGGGAGATGTAATATAAACAAGGGGGTAATTGTGTCTGGGAGGCTGTAATATAAACAAGGGGCTATTTGTGTCTGGGGGGAGCTGTAATTTAAACAAGGGGTTACTTGTGTCTGGGGGGAGCTGTAATATAAACAAGGGGGTATTTGTGTCTGGGGGGAGATGTAATATAAACAAGGGGGTAATTGTGTCTGGGGGGCTGTAATATAAACAAGGGGGATTTGTGTCTGGTGGGCTGTAATATAAACAAGGGGGTATTTGTGTCTGGGGGGCTGTAATATAAACAAGGGTTAATTGTGTCTGGGGGGCTATAATATAAACAAGGGGGATTTGTGTATGGGGGGCTGTAATATAAACAAGGGGGAATTTGTGTCTGGGGGGCTGTTACATAAGTAAGGGGGTATTTGTGTCGGGGGGGCTGTATTATAAACAAGGGGGTATTTGTGTCTGGGGGGGCTGTAATATAAACAAGGGGTTAATTGTGTCTTGGGGGCTGTAATATAAACAAGGGGGATTTGTGTCTGGGGGGCTGTAATATAAACAAGGGGAATTTGTGTCTGGTGGGCTGTAATTTTAACAAAGGGGTTTTTGTGTCAGGGAGGCTGCAATATGAACAAGGGGTTATTTGTATCTGGGGGGCTGTAACATAAACAAGGGGTTATTTGTGTCTGGGGGGGCTGTAATATAAACAAGAGGCTATTTGTGTCTGCGGGGAGCTGTAATATAAACAAGGGTTTACTTGTGTCTGGGGGGCTGTAACATAAACAAGGGGGTATTTGTGTCTTGGGGGGGCTGTAATATAAACAAGGGGTTATTTGTGTCTTGGGGGGGCTGTAATATAAACAAGGGTTTATTTGTGGCTGGGGGGCTGTAATATAAACAAGGGGGTAAATGTGTCTGTGGGGCTTTAATATGAACAAAGGTTTATTTGTGTCTGGGGGGCGCTCTAATATAAACAAGGGGTTATTTGTGTCTGGGGGACTGTAATACAAACAAGGGGGATTTGTGTCTGGGGCTGTAATATAAACAAGGTGGTATTTGTGTCTGGGGGGCTGTAATATAAACAAGGGGGATTTGTGTCTGGGGCTGTGATATAAACAAGGGGGATTTGTGTCTGGGAGGCTGTAATATAAACAAGGGGGATTTGTGTCCAGGGGGCTGTAATATAAACAAGGGGGTATTGGTGTCTGGGGGGGCTGTAATATAAACAATAGGGATTTGTGTCTGGGAGGCTGTAATATAAACAAGGGGTTAAATGTGTCTGGGGGGCTGTAAGATAAACAAGGGGAATTTGTTTCTGGGGGGCTGTAATATAAACAAGGGGGATTAGTGTCTGGTGGGCTGTAATTTAAACAATGGGGTATTTGTGTCTGGGAGGGCTGTAATATAAACAATGGGGATTTGTGTCTGGCTGGCTGTAATATAAACAAGGGGGATTTGTGTCTGGGAGGCTGTAATATGAACAAGGGGTTATTTGTGTCTGGGGGGCTGTAACATAAACAAGGGGTTTTTTGTGTCTGGGGGGAGCTGTAATATAAACAAGGGGTTGCTTGTGTCTGGGGGGGTTGTGTTATAAACAAGGGGGTATTTGTGTCTGGGGGGAGCTGTTATATAAACAAGGGGTTATTTGTGTCTGGGGGGGCTGTAATATAAACAAGAGGCTATTTGTGTCTGCGGGGAGCTGTAATATAAACAAGGGTTTACTTGTGTCTGGGGGGCTGTAACATAAACAAGGGGGTATTTGTGTCTTGGGGGGGCTGTAATATAAACAAGGGGTTATTTGTGTCTTGGGGGGGCTGTAATATAAACAAGGGTTTATTTGTGGCTGGGGGGCTGTAATATAAACAAGGGGGTAAATGTGTCTGCGGGGCTGTAATATAAACAAAGGTTTATTTATGTCTGGGGGGCGCTCTAATATAAACAAGGGGTTATTTGTGTCTGGGGGGCTGTAATTTAAACAATGGGGTATTTGTGTCTGCGGGGCTGTAATATAAACAAGGGGGTATTTGTGTCTGGGGGAGCTGTAATATAAACATGGGGGTATTTGTGTCTCGGGGGGCTGTAATATAAACAAGGGGGTATTTGTGTCTGGGGGGTGGTTTAATATAAACAAGGGGTTATTTGTGTCTGGGGGTGCTGTAATATAAACAAGGGGCTATTTGTGTCTGGGGGGCTGTAATATAAACAAGAGGTTATTTGTGTCTGGGGGGCTGTAATATGAACAAAGGAGTATTTGTGTCTGGGGGGGCTGTAATATAAACAAGGGGGTATTTGTGTCTGGGGGGGGTTTTAATATAAACAAGGGGTTATTTGTGTCTGGGGGTGCTGTAATATAAACAAGGGGGTATTTGTGTCTGGGGGGCTGTTACATAAGCAAGGGGTTAATTGTGTCTGTGGGGAGCTGTAATATAAACAAGGGGGTATTTGTGTCTGGGGGGAGATGTAATATAAACAAGGGGGTAATTGTGTCTGGGAGGCTGTAATATAAACAAGGGGCTATTTGTGTCTGGGGGGAGCTGTAATTTAAACAAGGGGTTACTTGTGTCTGGGGGGAGCTGTAATATAAACAAGGGGGTATTTGTGTCTGGGGGGAGATGTAATATAAACAAGGGGGTAATTGTGTCTGGGGGGCTGTAATATAAACAAGGGGGATTTGTGTCTGGTGGGCTGTAATATAAACAAGTGGGTATTTGTGTCTGGGGGGCTGTAATATAAACAAGGGTTAATTGTGTCTGGGGGGCTGTCATATAAACAAGGGGGATTTGTGTATGGGGGGCTGTAATATAAACCAGGGGGAATTTGTGTCTGGGGGGCTGTTACATAAGTAAGGGGGTATTTGTGTCGGGGGGGCTGTATTATAAACAAGTGGGTATTTGTGTCTGGGGGGGCTGTAATATAAACAAGGGGTTATTTGTGTCTGGGGGGCTGTAATATAAACAAGGGGGATTTGTGTCTGGGGGGGCTGTATTATAAACAAGGGGGTATTTGTGTCTGGGGGGGCTGTAATATAAACAAGGGGTTAATTGTGTCTTGGGGGCTGTAATATAAACAAGGGGGATTTGTATCTGGGGGGCTGTAATATAAACAAGGGGGATTTGTGTCTGGGGGGCTGTAATATAAACAAGGGGGAATTTGTGTCTGGGGGGCTGTTACATAAGCAAGGGGGTATTTGTGTCGGGGGGGGCTGTATTACAAACAAGGGGGTATTTGTGTCTGGGGGGGCTGTAATATAAACAAGGGGTTATTTGTGTCTGGGGGGCTGTAATATAAACAAGGGGGATTTGTGTCTGGGGGGGCTGTATTATAAACAAGGGGGTATTTGTGTCTGAGGGGGCTGTAATATAAACAAGGGGTTAATTGTGTCTTGGGGGCTGTAATATAAACAAGGGGGATTTGTGTCTGGGGGGCTGTAATATAAACAAGGGGGATTAGTGTCTGGTGGGCTGTAATTTTAACAAAGGGGTTTTTGTGTCTGGGAGGCTGCAATATGAACAAGGGGTTATTTGTGTCTGGGGGGCTGCAACATAAACAAGGGGTTATTTGTGTCTGGGTGGGCTGTAATATAAACAAGAGGCTATTTGTGTCTGCGGGTAGCTGTAATTTAAACAAGGGTTTACTTGTGTCTGGGGGGCTGTAACATAAACAAGGGGGTATTTGTGTCTGGGGGGGCTGTAATATAAACAAGGGTTTATTTGTGTCTTGGGGGGGCTGTAATTTAAACAAGGGTTTATTTGTGGCTGGGGGGCTGTAATATAAACAAGGGGGTAAATGTGTCTGCGGGGCTGTAATATAAACAAAGGTTTATTTATGTCTGGGGGGCGCTCTAATATAAACAAGGGGTTATTTGTGTCTGGGGGGCTGTAATTTAAACAATGGGGTATTTGTGTCTGCGGGGCTGTAATATAAACAAGGGGGTATTTGTGTCTGGGGGGGCTGTAATATAAACATGGGGGTATTTGTGTCTGGGGGGGGCTGTAATATAAACAAGGGGGTATTTGTGTCTGGGGGGTGGTTTAATATAAACAAGGGGTTATTTGTGTCTGGGGGTGCTGTAATATAAACAAGGGGGTATTTGTGTCTGGGGGGCTGTAATATAAACAAGAGGTTATTTGTGTCTGGGGGGCTGTAATATGAACAAAGGGGTATTTGTGTCTGGGGGGGGCTGTAATATAAACAAGGGGGTATTTGTGTCTGGGGGGGGGTTTTAATATAAACAAGGGGTTATTTGTGTCTGGGGGTGCTGTAATATAAACAAGGGGGTATTTGTGTCTGGGGGGCTGTTACATAAGCAAGGGGTTATTTGTGTCTGTGGGGAGCTGTAATATAAACAAGGGGGTATTTGTGTCTGGGGGGAGATGTAATATAAACAAGGGGGTAATTGTGTCTGGGAGGCTGTAATATAAACAAGGGGCTATTTGTGTCTGGGGGGAGCTGTAATTTAAACAAGGGGTTACTTGTGTCTGGGGGGAGCTGTAATATAAACAAGGGGGTATTTGTGTCTGGGGGGAGATGTAATATAAACAAGGGGGTAATTGTGTCTGGGGGGCTGTAATATAAACAAGGGGGATTTGTGTCTGGTGGGCTGTAATATAAACAAGGGGGTATTTGTGTCTGGGGGGCTGTAATATAAACAAGGGTTAATTGTGTCTGGGGGGCTATAATATAAACAAGGGGGATTTGTGTATGGGGGGCTGTAATATAAACAAGGGGGAATTTGTGTCTGGGGGGCTGTTACATAAGTAAGGGGGTATTTGTGTCGGGGGGGCTGTATTATAAACAAGGGGGTATTTGTGTCTGGGGGGGCTGTAATATAAACAAGGGGTTAATTGTGTCTTGGGGGCTGTAATATAAACAAGGGGGATTTGTGTCTGGGGGGCTGTAATATAAACAAGGGGAATTTGTGTCTGGTGGGCTGTAATTTTAACAAAGGGGTTTTTGTGTCAGGGAGGCTGCAATATGAACAAGGGGTTATTTGTATCTGGGGGGCTGTAACATAAACAAGGGGTTATTTGTGTCTGGGGGGGCTGTAATATAAACAAGAGGCTATTTGTGTCTGCGGGGAGCTGTAATATAAACAAGGGTTTACTTGTGTCTGGGGGGCTGTAACATAAACAAGGGGGTATTTGTGTCTTGGGGGGGCTGTAATATAAACAAGGGGTTATTTGTGTCTTGGGGGGGCTGTAATATAAACAAGGGTTTATTTGTGGCTGGGGGGCTGTAATATAAACAAGGGGGTAAATGTGTCTGTGGGGCTTTAATATGAACAAAGGTTTATTTGTGTCTGGGGGGCGCTCTAATATAAACAAGGGGTTATTTGTGTCTGGGGGACTGTAATACAAACAAGGGGGATTTGTGTCTGGGGCTGTAATATAAACAAGGTGGTATTTGTGTCTGGGGGGCTGTAATATAAACAAGGGGGATTTGTGTCTGGGGCTGTGATATAAACAAGGGGGATTTGTGTCTGGGGGGTGGTTTAATATAAACAAGGGGTTATTTGTGTCTGGGGGTGCTGTAATATAAACAAGGGGGTATTTGTGTCTGGGGGGCTGTAATATAAACAAGAGGTTATTTGTGTCTGGGGGGCTGTAATATGAACAAAGGGGTATTTGTGTCTGGGGGGGGCTGTAATATAAACAAGGGGGTATTTGTGTCTGGGGGGGGTTTTAATATAAACAAGGGGTTATTTGTGTCTGGGGGTGCTGTAATATAAACAAGGGGGTATTTGTGTCTGGGGGGCTGTTACATAAGCAAGGGGTTATTTGTGTCTGTGGGGAGCTGTAATATAAACAAGGGGGTATTTGTGTCTGGGGGGAGATGTAATATAAACAAGGGGGTAATTGTGTCTGGGAGGCTGTAATATAAACAAGGGGCTATTTGTGTCTGGGGGGAGCTGTAATTTAAACAAGGGGTTACTTGTGTCTGGGGGGAGCTGTAATATAAACAAGGGGGTATTTGTGTCTGGGGGGAGATGTAATATAAACAAGGGGGTAATTGTGTCTGGGGGGCTGTAATATAAACAAGGGGGATTTGTGTCTGGTGGGCTGTAATATAAACAAGGGGGTATTTGTGTCTGGGGGGCTGTAATATAAACAAGGGTTAATTGTGTCTGGGGGGCTATAATATAAACAAGGGGGATTTGTGTATGGGGGGCTGTAATATAAACAAGGGGGAATTTGTGTCTGGGGGGCTGTTACATAAGTAAGGGGGTATTTGTGTCGGGGGGGCTGTATTATAAACAAGGGGGTATTTGTGTCTGGGGGGGCTGTAATATAAACAAGGGGTTAATTGTGTCTTGGGGGCTGTAATATAAACAAGGGGGATTTGTGTCTGGGGGGCTGTAATATAAACAAGGGGAATTTGTGTCTGGTGGGCTGTAATTTTAACAAAGGGGTTTTTGTGTCAGGGAGGCTGCAATATGAACAAGGGGTTATTTGTATCTGGGGGGCTGTAACATAAACAAGGGGTTATTTGTGTCTGGGGGGGCTGTAATATAAACAAGAGGCTATTTGTGTCTGCGGGGAGCTGTAATATAAACAAGGGTTTACTTGTGTCTGGGGGGCTGTAACATAAACAAGGGGGTATTTGTGTCTTGGGGGGGCTGTAATATAAACAAGGGGTTATTTGTGTCTTGGGGGGGCTGTAATATAAACAAGGGTTTATTTGTGGCTGGGGGGCTGTAATATAAACAAGGGGGTAAATGTGTCTGTGGGGCTTTAATATGAACAAAGGTTTATTTGTGTCTGGGGGGCGCTCTAATATAAACAAGGGGTTATTTGTGTCTGGGGGACTGTAATACAAACAAGGGGGATTTGTGTCTGGGGCTGTAATATAAACAAGGTGGTATTTGTGTCTGGGGGGCTGTAATATAAACAAGGGGGATTTGTGTCTGGGGCTGTGATATAAACAAGGGGGATTTGTGTCTGGGAGGCTGTAATATAAACAAGGGGGATTTGTGTCCAGGGGGCTGTAATATAAACAAGGGGGTATTGGTGTCTGGGGGGGCTGTAATATAAACAATAGGGATTTGTGTCTGGGAGGCTGTAATATAAACAAGGGGTTAAATGTGTCTGGGGGGCTGTAAGATAAACAAGGGGAATTTGTTTCTGGGGGGCTGTAATATAAACAAGGGGGATTAGTGTCTGGTGGGCTGTAATTTAAACAATGGGGTATTTGTGTCTGGGAGGGCTGTAATATAAACAATGGGGATTTGTGTCTGGCTGGCTGTAATATAAACAAGGGGGATTTGTGTCTGGGAGGCTGTAATATGAACAAGGGGTTATTTGTGTCTGGGGGGCTGTAACATAAACAAGGGGTTCTTTGTGTCTGGGGGGAGCTGTAATATAAACAAGGGGTTGCTTGTGTCTGGGGGGGTTGTGTTATAAACAAGGGGGTATTTGTGTCTGGGGGGAGCTGTTATATAAACAAGGGGTTATTTGTGTCTGGGGGGAGCTGTAATATAAACAAGGGGTTATTTGTGTCTGGGGGGCTGTAATATAAACAAGGGGGATTTGTGTCTGGTGGGCTGTAATATAAACAAGGGGGAATTGTGTCTGGCGGGCTGTTACACAAGCTAGGGGTTATTTGTGTCTGTGGGGGCTGTATTTTAAACAAGGGGGTATTTGTGTCTGGGGGGGCTGTATTATAAACAAGGGGGTATTTGTGTCTGGGGGGGCTGTAATATAAACAAGGGGTTATTTGTGTCTGGGGGGCTGTAATATAAACAAGGGGGTATTTGTGTCTGGGGGGCTGTAATATAAACAAGGGGGATTTGTGTCTGGTGGGCTGCAATATAAACAAGGGGGAATTGTTCTGGCGGGCTGTTACATAAGCAAGGGGTTACTTGTGTCTGTGGGGGCTGTATTATAAACAAGGGGGTATTTGTGTCTGGGGGGGCTGTAATATAAACAAGGGGTTATTTGTGACTGGGGGGCTGTATTATAAACAAGGGGGTATTTGTGTCTGGGGGGGCTGTAATATAAACAAGGGGGTATTTGTGTCTGGGGGCTGTATTATAAACAAGGGGGTATTTGTGTCTGGGGGGCTGTATTATAAACAAGGGGGTATTTGTGTCTGAGGGGGCTGTAATATAAACAAGGGGTTATTTGTGACTGGGGGGCTGTATTATAAACAAGGGGGTATTTGTGTCCGGGGGGCTGTATTATAAACAAGGGGGTATTTGTGTCTGGGGGGGCTGTAATATAAACGAGGGGGATTTGTGTCCGGCTGGCTGTAATATAAACAAGGGGGATTTGTGTCTGGGAGGCTGCAATATGAACAAGGGGTTATTTGTGTCTGGGGGGGCTGTAACATAAACAAGTGGTTATTTGTGTCTGGGGGGGGCTGCAATATAAACAAGGGGCTATTTGTGTCTGGGGGGAGCTGTAATATAAACAAGGGGTTACTTGTGTCTGGGAGGAGCTGTAATATAAACACGGGGGTATTTGTTTCTGGGGGGAGATGTAATATAAACAAGGGGGTATTTGTGTCTGGGGGGGGGCTGTAATATAAACAAGGGTTTATTTGTGTCTGGGGGGCTGTAATATAAAGAAGGGGTTATTTGTGTCTGGGGGGCTGTAATATAAACAAGGGGGTATTTGTGTCTGGGGGGTGCTGTAATATAAACAAGGGGGTATTTGTGGCTGGGAAGCTGTAATATAAAGAAGGGGTTATTTGTGTCTGGGGGGCTGTAATATAAACAAGGGGGTATTGGTGGCTGGGAGGCTGTAATATAAAGAAGGGGTTATTTGTCTCTGGGGGGCTGTAATATAAACAAGGGGTTATTTGTGTCTGTGGGGGCTGTATTTTAAACAAGGGGGTATTTGTGTCTGTGGGGGCTGTATTTTAAACAAGGCAGCATTTGTGTCTGGGGGGGCTGTAATATGCACAAGGGGGCGTTTGTGTCTGGGGGGGGTTTAATATAAACAAGGGGTTATTTGTGTCTGGGGCTGCTGTAATATAAACAAGGGGGTATTTGTGTCTGGGGGACTGTAATATAAACAAGGGGTTATTTGAGTCTGGGAGGCTGTAATATAAACAAGGGGTTATTTGTGTCTGTGGGGGCTGTATTATAAACAAGGGGGTATTTGTGTCTGGGGGGCTGTAATATAAACAAGGGGTTATTTGTGTCTGGGGGGCTGTAATATAAACAAGGGGGATATGTGTCTGGGGGTGCTGTATTATAAACAAGGGGGTATTTGTGTCTGGGGGGGCTGTAATATAAACAAGGGGGATGTGTGTCTGGGAGGGCTGTAATATAAACGAGGGGGATTTGTGTCTGGCTGGCTGTAATACAAACAAGGGGGATTTGTGTCTGGGAGGCTGCAATATGAACAAGGGGTTATTTGTGTCTGGTGGGCTGTAATATAAACAAGGGGGTATTTGTGTCTGCGGGGAGTTGTAATATAAACAAGTGGGTATTTGTGTCTGGGGGGCTGTAATTTAAACAATGGGGTATTTGTGTCTGGGGGGCTGTATTATAAACAAGGGGGTATTTGTGTCTGGGGGTGCTGTAATATAAACAAGGGGTTATTTGTGACTTGGGGGCTGTATTATAAACAAGGGGGTATTTGTGTCTGGGGGGAGCTGTAATATAAACAAGGGGTTACTTGTGTCTGGGGGGAGCTGTAATATAAACACGGGGTATTTGTTTCTGGGGGGAGATGTAATATAAACAAGGGGGTATTTGTGTCTGGGGGGGCTGTAATATAAACAAGGGTTTATTTGTGTCTGGGGGGCTGTAATATAAAGAAGGGGTTATTTGTGTCTGGGGGGCTGTAATATAAACAAGGGGGTATTTGTGTCTGGGGGGCGCTGTAATATAAACAAGGGGGTATTTGTGGCTGGGAGGCTGTAATATAAAGAAGGGGTTATTTGTGTCTGGGGGGCTGTAATATAAACAAGGGGGTATTTGTGGCTGGGAGGCTGAAATATAAAGAAGGGGTTATTTGTCTCTGGGGGGCTGTAATATAAACAAGGGGTTATTTGTGTCTGTGGGGGCTGTATTTTAAACAAGGGGGTATTTGTGTCTGTGGGGGCTGTATTTTAAACAAGGGGGCATTTGTGTCTCGGGGGTCTGTAATATAAACAAGGGGGCGTTTGTGTCTGGGGGGGGTTTAATATAAACAAGGGGTTATTTGTGTCTGGGGCTGCTGTAATATAAACAAGGGGGTATTTGTGTCTGGGGGACTGTAATATAAACAAGGGGTGATTTGAGTCTGGGCGTCTGTAATATAAACAAGGGGTTATTTGTGTCTGTGGGGGCTGTATTATAAACAAGGGGGTATTTGTGTCTGGGGGGCTGTAATATAAACAAGGGGTTATTTGTGTCTGGGGGGCTGTAATATAAACAAGGGGGATATGTGTCTGGGGGTGCTGTATTATAAACAAGGGGGTATTTGTGTCTGGGGGGCTGTAATATAAACAAGGGGGATGTGTGTCTGGGAGGGCTGTAATATAAACGAGGGGGATTTGTGTCTGGCTGGCTGTAATATAAACAAGGGGGATTTGTGTCTGGGAGGCTGCAATATGAACAAGGGGTTATTTGTGTCTGGTGGGCTGTAATATAAACAAGGGGGTATTTGTGTCTGCGGGGAGTTGTAATATAAACAAGTGGGTATTTGTGTCTGGGGGGCTGTAATTTAAACAATGGGGTATTTGTGTCTGGGGGGGCTGTAATACAAACAAGGGGGATTTGTGTCTGGGGCTGTAATATAAACAAGGGGGATTTGTGTCTGGCAGGCTGTAATATAAACAAGGGGGATTTGTGTCTGGGATGCTGTAATATAAACAAGGGGGATTTGTGTCTGGGGGGCTGTAATATAAACAAGGGGGATTTGTGCCCGGGGGGGCTGTAATATAAACAAGGGGTATTTGTGTCTGGGGGGCTGTAATATAAACAAGGGGGATATGTTTCTCGGGGGCTGTAATATAAACAAGGGGTATTATTGTCTGGGGGGCAATGCTGTAATCTAAGCAAGTGGGTATTACAGGGTGTGTTGTAATATAAACAAGGGGATTTTCATGCAAGAGAATGAAGACGCTACCCAAGACATTGGGTGCACAGCCCAAAAGTCAGCGACCTGAAAATGACAGTGCTGTCGGAGACCGTGCCAATCCAGGCAGATGGTCTCGTTAATAAAAGCAGAAAATGCTGGAAATACTCAGCAGGTCTGGCAGCGTCTGTGGAGAGAGAAACAGAGTTAACATTTCAGCTCTGTGACCTTTCATCAGAACTTGGTCTCGGTGCTGTGTGCTCTGATCTGTGATGTTCTTGGGACATGAGTATGGTTTAGTTGAGTTTAGTAAGAGATATGAGACAGAGACAGCATTGTCATGCTAGACACCCACCTGCCAAGAATGAGGCACATTAGTTTTGTCATGAACATTGATTTTGAACTGATGCTGGAGAGAGGAAATGACTTGTTAAACAGATCAGCTGTGGCTGGAAAAGATATTTGCATGTTGACAGACAGTGCTTGGAAGGACAAAGGACCATTCCCTGACACATTCAACTCACAATGGACTTTAATCACCAGGTATTGTGTGTAATAGGAGCATTCCAGAGACTGCTAAGGTGATACAATCCAGGACTGGTTAGACCAGCTGGTCACATGTCTAACTGGCTGTTACAGGGTCTTTTGAACTAGCCACACAGAGATTGAACTGAAAAAGACTGTTTGCTCCTGGACTGAGAAGATAGATCCTGCCTGCTCCCATTTCTTTCTCACAAGCCTCTGAATCCACTGAAGACACATGAACCCCAAGGGAGAAAAGTCTCCTGCGGTGAACAAGGTTCAAGAAGAATATTGGGCCCCAATGAAAAGCAAGATCTACCTACAATCAAGGACGCTACAGTGAGCTCGAAGAATCGTAACAAAACCTCTTCAGATATTGCCTCAAACCTTTCCACTTTATTTTTCTTCTGCTCTTTTCTGTCTCTGTTAGCATGTGTATCGTGTACGCATGCTAGCGTGGGCGCGTCATGTATCCATAGGCGTCAACTGAATTAAAGTTTAAGTTCAAGTTTAATAAATTTCAACTTTTCTTCTTTAAACCTAAGAAAGCCTGTTTGTGCTGGTTTCTTTGCCTTATAATTGGAAAGCGGTGAACAAGGATTCACCAAGGAGGATCTAAAAACACGGTGTGTTTAAAAATAAAACCCTGTTACGGTAAGACCAGGTGAAGGCTGAGAGGGAATCCTAGATACCCTTCTCACCTGGTCATAACAAAAATTTGGGTGCTACCATCCTGGACTTGACCCACAGACAAATGAGAGAAATTGAAAGTGGGAAGCCAAATTGTTCCCAATCAAAAAAGAGCAAGTTTAGGGCGGCACAGTGGCGCAGTGGTTAGCACCGCAGCCTCACAGGTCCAGCGACCCAGGTTCAGTTCTGGGTACTGCCTGTGTGGAGTTTGCAAGTTCTCCCTGTGTCTGCGTGGGTTTCTGCCGGGTGCTCCGGTTTCCTCCCACCTCCAAAGACTTGCAGTTTGATAGGTAAATTGGCCATTGTAAATTGCCCCTAGTGAAGGTAGGTGGTAGGAGAAAGGTGGGGATGTGGTAGAGAATATGCAATTAATGTAGGATTAGTATAAATGGGTGGTTGTTGGTCGGCACAGACTCGGTGGGCCGATGGGCCTGTTTCAGTGCTGTATCTCTAAATAAAAAATAAAAATAAAATTTCAATACAGGTTTTCTTGTGGTTGTGCATACTTGAATACTAACATGTCTGCAACTGAAGCTAGTAGCTCTCCAAGCCAGGGTGAAGTAACTTGGGATAAGTTAAAGGCACTGTTTATGGAGGAGTGAAGGAAAATGGCTGAGCAGTGTGGGATCACTGTACGTGGCAAGGCTAGGAAATCTGAACTCCTAAGGCTAGTGGCCAACCATTTTTCCTTTGAATCTGAGGAAGCAGAAGCAGTGTTAGAAGTAGACCTAGACAAGGTATTGCAAGCAAAGATACAATTGGAACAGAGGAAACTTGAATTAGAGAAAAAGAAAGGAGACAGGAGAGGGAGAAAGAGAGAGTTTTCCAGAAGGAACGTGATGAAAAAGAGAGAGAGGACAGAGAGGAAGGAAGAATATTCCAGAAGGAATGCGAAGAAAGAGCACTGAAGTGGCTTAAGTTAACTAGGGGGCAACAGAGTAACGCTAGTGAAAGCATGGCCAATATGGAGAAGCGTAATTCAGGGATGAGTACAGAATTGTTAAAACTAGCTCAACTAATTCCAAAGTTTAATGAGGAGGATGTAGAAATATTTTGTGTCCTTTGAGAAACTGGCAAGGCAGCTAAAATTGCCAACTGAGACCTGGCCTCTTTTACTGCAAAGCAAGCTAACTGGAAAAGCCCATGAGGCTTTTCCCAGTTGCCAGATGAGAGTTCATCAAATTATGAACTGACAAAAAATGCTTTCCTCGGGGCAATAAAATTAGTACCTGAAGTCTATCGCCAAAAGTTTAGAACCTTCAAGAAGCAAGCTAATCAAACTTATCTGGAGTTTGAAATAAGTAAGCATCTGGCTTTTGACCAGTGGCTGAGGGTTCTTAAAGTACAGCTCAGCTATGAGAATCTCAGAGAAGTAATTCTGTTAGAGAAATTTAACCACTCTCTCCCACTCACCATAAAGACCCATGTAGAGGAGCAGCGGGTTCAGAGAGCCCGGCAAGCGGCCGTTCTGGCTGATGAATTTGCTTTAATTTATAAGTCGGTTTCCCAGGGGAGAACCTTTGCTGATCACCCCCACAAATCTGGGAAGGTGATAGGAGCCCAAGCAGTCCTGGGAGAGAAAGGAAAGCAGGAGACACAGGGGGCCCTCCTCTAGCCAAAAAGGAAGGTGCTGTGAGCAAGGGTGAGACCCGGAGACCTGTGTGATTTCATTGTAATAAAGCAGGCCATTTAAAAGCTGACTGCTGGAAACTAAAGGGAAAACCTGTAGGGTTAATCAGGGCACACCTGCTCAGTGAATAAGCGAACCTGATGGAAAGCACAGCAGAACAAACTGTGGCTTTAACTGCAGTAAGAATGAGACCCAGGAAGATTACAGCTGCAAGTGCAGGAAACTTCAATAGGATTCCTGAGGGTTATCAGGGTTTTGTGCTTGAAGGGAAGTAACCTCATACCCCTCAAGTGGGGCCAGCAAGCCCATAGTAATTCTCAGGAACACATGGGCCACTAGATCTGTTTTACTGGGAAAAGGCCTGACCTTTCCCCAGGAGAGTGCAGTGAACACCAGAATGGTGATGAATGGTATTGGAGGGCAGTGTATGCCTGTACCTGTACACTGGGTGCACCTGGAGTGTGACCTAGTTTTGGGACTGATGGCCGTAGGGATTGTCCCTAGTTTGCCTGTGGATGGGGTTGACCCGCTCCTAGGTAATGATCTGGTGGGGGTGAAGGTAGTAGCCCCCTAGCAGTGAAAGAAAGACTGCAGGAGGTCAGAGAGACTGGGCTGTGGCAGGAGACGGACCCCTGCAGTTTCCCCGAATGTGTAATGAATCAGGCCATGATCAAACCAGCTCCCCCAGAGGACACTGAATTGGAGCTGCAGGCAGATGACCATGAGACTTTCCTTGGGAAGTTAGAAGACCCAGGGAATGAGTTAAATAAATCTTCCCTAGCTGAGGTTCAGCGAGCTGACCCAGTATTGTGAGAGTTAGCACAGGCTGCCCAATCTGAAATTAAAGCAGAGGGAGTCCCTGATTGCTACTATTTAAAGAATGAGGTACTGATGACGAAGTGGAGTTCTCCTCACAGACCTGAGAGCAAGGAGTGGACAGTAGTTCACCAGTTAGTGGTGCCACAGAGGTACCAGAAAGAAATATTACGAAGGGCCCACGAGACTAGAGTGGCTTTACATGCCGGTATACGAAAGACCAAAGCCAGCATAAGACAGCAGTTTGACTGGCCAAAACTCCACAAAGATGTGGTGAAGTACAGCAGGAGTTGCCACATGTGCCTGTTTGAGGGGAAACCCCAACCTACAGTGAAACCTGCATCCCTAAGTCCTGTACTAGTGTTAGGAGGACCCTCCAGCAGAGGGCTGGTGAACTGTAAGAGACCTCGCTGAGAACAAAAGGGGACAGGCAGGCACAAGGTTGGCAAAAGGTTAGAAAGGGAAGGGGAAAAGGCGACCAAGAGGGAAAGTTAAAGGAAGCCCAGGAGGAATCTCGGATTTTTCAGCCAAACCTGAAAAATGTGAAAAGTTAGACCCCACATCTTCCTCTGTAAATGCAGACACTAGAAGCACCCACCGGAGGTGCTAAGAGCATTTACAGGAACCTATAGAGACAAAGAAAGATCTCTGTAGAGCAGAGAAACTGTGAGGGTGATGCATCACCTAGTCGAAGTGCCGCAATGGAGTGCAGTAGAGTCTGCACAAATACCTGCAGGCAGGAGTGTCCCTGAGGACAAAGGGGAGATCAGCATAGAATCCTCCCCTGCAGTCAGAAAAAGGGAACCACCCAGCCCCCTAAAGTCAAAAGCCTTTGCATGACTCAGCAAAGCACTGAAGGAGAATTCAGGATAGACCTGCCCATTACTGACTGCCCTGAAAAATAAATTCCAAATCAGGGCTAATTAAACCTAACCATCTCAAAGACCCGGGGCAGCTGTGGAAATGGGCAATCTGAAGAAAAACGTCCCCAAATAACCACATGTTCATTGGGATGCCATAAAATGGACAATTAAAGCAGCACTGGCACTCAGAAAAGACAGGCTGTAATAAGTTTTAGGATTCATGAATGAATGGGAATGATGAGAGAAATACATGTTTTTTTTCTGTATCTTATATTTTCTCTCGATCCTTTGAATGAAATGCACCTTTTCTCAAATTGCATTTCATTCTGCTGGGTGTGGAGGTGTCATGCTCGGCTCCCCATCTGCCAAGAATGAGGCACATTAATTTTGTCATGTACATTGATTTTAAACTGATGCTGGAGCGAGAAAATGACTTGTTAAACAGATCAGCTGTGGCTGGAAAAGACATTTGCATGTTAACAGACAGTGCTTGGAAGGACAAAGGATCATTCCCTGACACATTCAACCCACAATGGACCTTGATCACCAGGTATTGTGTGTAAGAGAGCATTCCAGAGACTGCTAAGGTGATACAATCTAGGACTGGTTAGACCAGCTGATCACATGACTAACTGGCTCTTCCAGGGTTTTTTGAACTGAAAAAGACTGCTCCTGGACTGAGAAGATCTGTCCTGTCTGCTCCCCTCTCTTTCTCACAAGCCTCTCAATCCACTGAAGACACATGAACCCCAAGGGAGAAAAGTCTCCTACAGCGAACAAGTTTTCAGAATAGCAAGATCTACCTACAATCAAGGACTCTACAGTTAGCTTGAAGAACCGTAACAAAAACTCTTCAGATATTGCCTCAAACTTTCCACCTTATTTTTCTTCTGCTCTTTTCTGTCTCTATTTGCATATGTGTATCACGTTTGCATGCTGGTGTGGGGCGCAGCATGTATCTGTAGGCATCAACCGAATTAAAGTTTAAGTTCAAGTTTAATAAGTTTCAACTTTTCTTCTTTAAACCTAAAGCAAGCCTGTTTGTTCTTGTTTCTTTGCCTTATAATTGGAAAGCGATTCAAGGATTCACCAAAGGGGAAGCTAAAACCACAGTGTGTTTAAAATAAAACCCTGTTAGGTAAGACCAGGTGAAGGCAGAGAGGGAACCCTAGACACCTTTCTCACTTGGTTGTAACAGCATGCTGTTGAAACCATGGATTCTTCTTTGTTCTCTCTTTACTTTCACGCCCCCGAAGACCCAACCACCCCAAACGCACAACACTCCCCACAACCGACTCCCCCTTGCCTTGCTGGGGCCTGACCGATTGTCTCCAGCAAGGCCCTAAAAAGTTACTTTCTTTCCGGGGCAGTTAATTGGCCAGTTAAGGGCTTTGATTGGCCTGGGGCAGGTGGGCCGTTTCTCGCTGCCGCCCCGTGTAAGATTGCTGACGGGGCGGGAACAGCCCCCCACCACCTCCCACTCAATTTCATGATCTCCTCGCCACCAACCCGCTCATTGGGGGGCCATAAAATTCCAGCCATGTTCTTCATCTGAGATGTCGATGTCTGAATCAAATCCAATGCTTACAAGTGGTGTTTTCAGTGCTCTAAACAATGACGTTTCTTGTGATGATTTGTGAACCTCACTTAGCCGTGATGTCATAAGGTGTTGTTTGTTTTCCAACATGACCATCATGTTTCACAAGTACTTTATCTCCTGGCTTAAGCGGTGTAGCTCTAAATTTCATGTTGCACTCTGCACCTTCATTCGATCCTTCTATTCTCGATCGCGTTCGTGTACATGTTGATCATTACCTCCACAGGGCAGCTCAGGAAGACGTGTGTGCATAGGATGTACAAAGATGAGTGTAGCTGGAGATTTCCCAGTAGTCGGGTGAGGTGTCGCTCTGTAATTACGAAGAAAGTGATATAGCTCTTGCTTCCATGACTTGTTGTCAGCTGTAGCTGTATCACTTTTTTCAAGGTTCCCATAAATCTCTCAACTTCTCCATTAGATCTTGGCCAATGGGGTGTGATTTTCCGATGAGTGAACCATAGGTAATTTACGAATTTATGAACTCATCGCTGTTGAATGGGGACCCGTTGTTACTTCTTACTGTTTGAGGAATTCCAAACAAGGCGAATATTTGGTCAAGCTTTGGGATGACTGCTTTCATTGAAGTTGACTTAACTAATTCCACAATTGGGAATCTGCTGTAATTGTCAGTGACAACAAGCAGGTGTTCACCTATGGGCAAATCTATGAAGTCAACACTACAATCCATGGTGTTGGAGGTAGTTCGGATATCTTGAGAGGATCATGAAGATGTGACATTGTGGTTGCTTGACATGCAAACACTGATTGATTTTATGCTGTACCGTGTGGTCAATTCCTCGGAACAAAACCTTTTCCCTAAAGAGTTGTTTCGTTTTGACAATTCCCTAGTGTCCTTCATGTGCTATATCAACAACACATTCCCTCAATGAGTATGGAATGACAGTACAGTTGCTGTGTAATACGAAATCAGATGTGGTTGTAACAGTGAGCAGATTTCTAACATAGTGAAGACCTTGTAGTGTGTGAGCGATTTCGTTTGTAGACACTTTCTCGATCATGTCTTTCCAGTTTTGTGATTTATAGCCTTCATACATAGTTGCAAAATGTCATCTTGTTTGGTTGCTTCTTTGATGTCAGCTAGTTTTAGCGACTTTGACACCACATTTATGCTTACATAGTTAAGATGTTGTTCAGCAACCTTTTCCTCATGACTAATAGGACTTACTGTCAACAATGGTTGTTGCAATTGGTAGTCCGCTGGGTTGAGCTTGCGTGGCTGATACTCAACATGGAACTCATACTCTTGTAGTTTGAGCATCCAACATTCTATTCGAGTGCGTGTTTTGTTATATGGATTGTTGAACAAGCTCATTAGTGGTCAATGATTGGTTATTACTTTTAACTCACTTCCATATAAAGTGAAAGTGTAAGATACCCCATGTGATTGAGAGTGCTTCTCTCTCTGCGAATAACATTACTCTACAGTTTCTCTGTATGTGCAGTGGATCAGGCCATGATCAAACCAGCTCCCCCAGAGGAGACTGCATTGGCACTGCAGGCAGATGACCAGGAGGTCTGCCTTTCCGAGACTCTCTTTGGAAAGTTAGGAGATCCAGGGAATGAATTAAATGGATTTTCCCTAGCTGAGGCTCAGCGAGCCGACCCAGTATTGCGAGAGTTAGCACAGGCTGTCCAGTCTGAAAGTGAAGCAGAGGGAGTCCCTGATTGCTACTATTTAAAGAATGAGGTACTGATGAGGAAATGGATTTCTCCTCACAAACCTGAGTAAGGAGTGGGCAGTAGTTCACCAGTTAGTTGTGCCACAGAGGTACTGGGGAGAAATATTAAGAAGGACCCACGAGACTATAGAGATGAGAATGGCTGTACATGCCGGTGTATGAAAGACCAAAGCCCGCATAAGAGTGCAGTTTGACTGGACAAAACTCCACAAAGATATGGTGGAGTACTGCAGAGTTGCTACATGTGCTAGGTTGAGGGAAATCCTAATCTACAGTGAAACCTGCACCCCAAAGTCCTGTACCTATGTTAGGAGGACCCTCCTGTGGAGGGCTGGTGAACTGTAGGGGACCCCTTACAAGAACAAAAAGGGACAGAGATGGGGAAAAAGTAATCAAGAGGGCAGGTTGAAGGAAGTCTGAGAGGGATCCCAGATGAAAGCCCCTACTGTCTGGTCAGCCAACCCTGAAAAATATGAAAGGTTAGACCCTACATGCTCCTACATAAATGCAGACACTAGAAGCACCGCACCAGAGTTGCTAACAGCATTTACAGGAACCTGAAGAGACAAAGAAAGACCTCTTGTGGGCAGAGAAACCATGAGGGTGATGCCTCACCTAGTCAAAGTGTCACAGGGGAGGACAGTAGAGTCTGCACAAATACCTGCAGGCAGGAATGTCCTCTGGGACAAAGTGGAGATTAGCAAAGAATCTTCCCGCACAGTCAGAAAACAGAAAATGACCCATCCCCCTAAAGTCAAAAGCCTTTGCATGCCTCAGCAAAGCACTGAAGGAGAGTTCAGGATATAAACCACCTTCTACTGACTATCCTGAAAAAAAAATTACCTCAGCAGGAACAAAGACCCTAGGCAGTGATGCAAAATCGCAAACGGAAGAGAAACTTCCCCAAAAAAGAACCACGTTTATTGGGATTCCAAAAAAGGGCCGATTTTAATAAGTTTTAGGATTCATGAATGAATGAGAGAAATGCATGTTTTTTTTCTGTATCTTATATTTTTCTCTCAACCCTTTTAATGAAATGTGCCTTTTCTCAAATCGCATTTCATTCTGCTGGGTGTGCAGATGTCATACTGGGCCCTCACCTGCCAAAAATGAGGCACATTAATTTTGTCATGAACCATTGATTTTAAACCGTTACTACAATGAAGAAAGGACTTGTTAAACAGATCAGCCGTGGCTGGAAATACATTTGCATATTAACAGACAGTGTTTGGAAGGACAAAGCAGCCATTCCCTCTCACATTCAAGCCTCATGGACTTTTGATCACCAGACATTGAAAGTGGGGGAGCTCGCATTCCAGGTTGACTGCTAAGATTGGCGAATACACAAACGGACATGGTCAAACTAGCTAGTCACATGACTAACCTGCTGGGCAACCTGAGTTTTTTGAATTTGTACAAACAGTTTGAAAACAAAGCAGAAAGCTCCTGGACTGAGAAGATCTCTCCTGGCTGGCTCGCCACAGCCTCTCCTTTCTACCTGCTCCCATCTCTTTCTCACAAGCCTCTGAATCCACTGAAGGCACATAAACCCCAAGAGAAAAAAGTCTCCTATAGTGAACAAGGTTTAAGAAGAATACTAAGCCCCAACGAAAAGCAAGATCTACCTACAATCAAGGACTCTACAGTCAGCTTGAAGAAGTGTAACAAAAACTCTTCAGTTATTGTACCAAATGTTTCTACTTTATTTTTCTTCTGCTCTTTTCTGTCTCTATTTGCATGTGTGTATCACGTATGCATGTTAGCGTGGGGCACAGCGTTTATCCGTAGGCGTTAACCGAATTAGACTTTAAGTTTAAGTTTAATAAATGTCAACTTTTCGTCTTTAAACCTAAGAAAGCCTGTTTTTGCTGGTTTATTTGCCTTATAATTGGAAAACGGTGAACAAGCATTCACCAATGGGGAGCTAAAAACACAATGTGTTTAAAATTAAACCCTGTTACAGTAAGATCACGTGAAGGCTGAAAGGGAACCCTAGACCTCTCTCACCTGGTCGTAACACTTGGTTGGATATCAACGCTGATTCTAATCTGGTTCTCGCTCTTGGGTTTCTTGACAACTGATATGGGTGAGACCCAAGGGGTAGGCTCATCCCCAACATTCTCAATAATGTCAAGGCCAATTAGAAGTTGAAGGTCCTTCTCTGTCTGTTTCCTGACATGAGTAGGTATTTGTCGCTGTTAATGCTCAAGTGGGGGCACATTAGTGTGGACAGGCAGCACACCTTTCAGTTTGCTGATACCATTGAAGTGATCAGCATACAGTTTGAGAATGTTTTTGTTCTGCGAAGGAATCACATATGTGATTGAAATCATGTGCAGATCTATTGCTGTGTCATATTCTCCAGATATTATATAGAATAAAGCTTTTGTTTTAGTGTCTTTGAATGAGGCTGGCATTTGAAAAGTTCTGAGACTTTTTAGCTGTTTGTCACTGTTGTCAGGGAAATTTTCGTATTCCCTGGTTTGCAGGGAATAGTGCAATCCTGAAGTTGGTTCAATGTTTTGTCTCCCATGCCATTGACAGATGCTCCTGTGCCTATGAGAGCATCTACATCCGAGCAGCCAAAAGTCACTATCATACGTGGCTGTTTGCTGTGAGTGAGAGAGGGCAAAAGTATGTTCAGGGTCACCTGCCTCTACATTGGCTACATTCTCTCACCTTTTTACTGTGGTACGAATACGTGGCATCCTTCTGTTGGTATTGGTCTTCGTAGTTGATTTTGCTGATGAGCGACAAATACGAGCAGGGTGTTCGGGTTTTCCACAGGATTTACATAGTTTACCAGTAGCAGGACACTCTATCTGGTGTGGGTAAGCACGGCCAAAGTGGAAACATTCTTTGGACAAGTCTCAACTCTGTTTGTGAGCCAGCTGTTGTTGCTTTATAGGTGATTTCCTGGCACGTGAGTGAAGAACAGTGTTCACAGGTATTGAACTTGGAGTGTGGTAGTTACTGTTAACAGCCACAACTTCAGTAGCTCTGGACTCTGTGAGATCATTAGTGATCTTGCTTACTCCAACAGCTCTGACAGCTTTCTGTCTTGCTTGAGTACTTTTCAGCATAGTTGACTAGAGAAATAGCTTTCAACTATTTGTGTTTTGATTTCTCATTTGACATTTTCAACCATCACCGAAGTCAAGTTGATAGTTGCCTCAATTGCATGCAATATTGGTCAATTGTTTTGGTTGCTTCTTGCTTCTTGCATCAGAAGACAATGGTTCCTTATATGGTGTTTTTCTTGGGTATGAAGTAGGTCGTTCGTACATTCTTTGCTTAGTTGTAGTCATTTTGCTCAGGTGTAAGTGTCTCAAAGATGTCTTCTAATTCTTCACCTCCATAGTGGAGAAGTAAAGGCATTTTTCTTGTGCCTTCTGTGATTGCACAACCTGCCATTGCGCCTTCGAATGTCAAAGCCACTTTTGCCAACATGGGAATACAGATGATGGCTCTGAATGTACATCAAAAGTTGATAGGTTGGGCATTGACAATGCCGTGTTGATCAGCATCGCAGTGATAATGCTTGATCAAGGATTTGGGATTGCATTCCTTCCAGAGGAAACGTCTCTGCAATGATCCAAGATTAAAAGTTTTTTGTTTGGATTGGATAGTTATTTTGGAGAGAACAATGTGTGTGTGTATATACACTGCCTAAGCTTCATGTGTGTCACTAACACGTTCTCCAACTTAAAATCCTGTCTGTAAAAAGGAGACAAAAACCTTCCAAAAATTTCACACCTGAAAGCAATGTTTCATGTTTTTCACCATCCATTTTCTATTTACCTCATGGTGACTTGAATAAGGTTTAGCATAGTTCAGTAAGAGATCAGAGACAGAGACAGAATGCTATTGAAACCATGGATTCTTCTTTCTTTCTTTACTTTCACTTTCCCTTTGTTGGCTCCTGTGTGTTCTACAGCACCTCAAGTGTACAAAATGCAAAGTGCAATTTCAAAACACTACATGGTCCAAAATGACCTGAGGACTCACGGCTCCCAGGGCAGTCCCTTACCTGCAACCGTCAAGGTCTCAGGCATCCTGAACTTCTATGCAACTGGGTCATAGGAACATAGGAAATGGGAGCAGGAGTAGTTCATTCAGCCCCTCGGGCCTGCTCTGCCTTTCAACTAGATCATGGCTGATCTTCTACCTTGACTCCATTTTCCCGCACTTTCCCCATATCCCTTGATATCTTTAAAATCTTGAAATCTATCAATCTCCGTCTTGAATATACTCAATGACTGAGCCTCCACAGCCCTCTGGGGTATAGAATTCCAAAGATTCACCATCCTCTGAGTGAAGAAATGTCTTCTCATCTCAGTCCTAAATGATCTACCTCCTATTCTGAGACTGTGTGCCATGGTTCTAGATCCCCCAGCCAGGGTAACATCCTTCTTGCATCTATCCTGTCAAGCCCTGTAAGAATTATGTATGCTTCAATGAGATCACCTCCCATTCTTATCAACGCTAGAGAATATAGCTCTATTTGAAGTGGATTATAATCATAGCCCCTTTTTCGGGGTTCTCCTGGATCAGGCATACTCCCCAGATGATCACTCTGATGCAAGTTTGAGAAAGACAGATCTCACAGACACTTGAATGGGTCTGAAGAACTGATCTAACTCTCCCAAAGGAAAGGAACCAGCTGAGAATATTACCATCTTCCATATAGCCTTTTTAGCAAGTTTTAGCCAGATTATAACAATCTATATATTATAAGAGTCCGGGCATCTCTCCTCAATAATGTACCTCCCCACTGAAGTGTACGGAGATGGATTCTCAAGTTTGAGATACAGAAGACTATATGAGACAATATATTTTCTAAATTATATAAAAGTTTATTAAAGAACCAAACATGCAATTCACACTTTGATGGGTAAAACAATCACAACATTAATAGTTCTAGGATCAGTGCTGGGAACTCAACTTTTTACAATTTATGTAAATAACTTGGATGAAGGTATCAAAGGTATGGTTGTTAAATTTGCTGATGACACAAAGATAGGTAGGAAGGTAAGTTGTGAAGAGAACATAAGGAGGCTACAAAGAGATATAGATAGGTTAAATGAGTGGGCAAAGATCTGCCAAATGGAGTATAACGTGGGAAAATGTGAAATTGTCCATTTTGGCAGGGAGAATAAAAAAGAAACATATTGTCTAAATGGTGAGAGGTTTCAGAGTTCTGAAATACAGAGGGATCTGGGTTTCCGAGTGCATTAATCAGAAAAGGCTAGTATGCAGGTTCAGCAAGAAATTAGGAAAGCTAATAGAATGTTATCATTTATTGTGAGGGGAATTGAATACAAAAGTAGGAAGGTTATGCTTCAGCTATACAGGGGCATTGGTGAGACCACATCTGGAGTACTGTGTACAGTATTGGTCTCCTTATTTAAGAAAGGATGTAAATGTGTTGGAAGCAGATCAGGGAAGGTTTACTAGATTAATGCCAGAAATGGGTGGGTTGTTTTATGAGGAAAGATTGGACAGGCTAGGCTTGATTGAAACTTTAGGAGAGTAAGAGGTGACTTGATTGAAACTTATAAATCCTGAGGGGTCCTGACAAGGTGGATATGGAAAGGATGTTTCTCCTTGTGGGAGAATCTAGAACTAGGGGTCACTGTTTAAAAATAAGCGGTCGCCCATTTGAGACAGAGGTGCGGAGGAATTTTTTCTCTCAGAGGGTCTTGAGTCTTTGGAACTCTTCCTCAAAAGACAGTGGAAGCAGTCTGAATATTTTTAAGGCAGAGGTAGATATATTCTTGATAAGCAAGAGGGTGGAAGGTTATTGGGGGTAGGTGGGAATGTGGAGTTGAGGTTACAATCAGATCATCCATGATCTTGTTGAATGCCAGAGCAGGCTCGATGGTCCGAGTGGCCTACTCCTGCTCCTAATTTGTATGTTCGTATAATCTTATTCCTAGTAGAGAATCCAAGTTTTAAGTCTAAATATTGCTACAAAAGATATTTAAGGCAGCATTTACCTTAAATTTCCGAGTAGAAAGCTATAGAATTTAGCGAGCTACCTCTATCCCAATTAAGGGGGAGTACTATTATTGCTGTACCAAGGCCTTTACCTTTACTGAAAGAAAAGCTGGAATGAATCCAATGATTCTAAAGATCCATCATTTGCTTCCATTAGTTATAATGTTTCTAAGCTGCACTCGTTTTTTTTTACATATGGGCGTGTTATCTCTCTTGCAAGTAGGTTCGTCCCCTTCTATTTCCCAAATAAGGCTGTATAACAGTCAATTTCCAGTTGAAATACACATTATTTAATTTCATAGGAAATGCTGAGCTAGCAGGAAACTGTGAGCACAGATGTTGGTCAATATCTCTAGAGCTAGCAGGACGGTGAAGGCTGCATTTGATGATGCATTTCGTAGCTACACAATGGTGTTTTAAGATTATAACTCAGTTTCCTGGATTCAGTTGACAGGTAACTTAGCTGCATCCATAGAAAATAATGTCATTCATTGTTAGGTTGTGGTACGTTACAATGATTATTTATAAGACTTGTATTGACAGTACTTTGCTGACAATGTGCTGTGTGTTTCAGAAGTGAGTTCCTGTTTTTCAGAAACTGCCTTTGTGTTAGAAGGTAAAGTTAACAAGCCACAGGATGTTGGTGTCCTTTGACATGTCCTGGCAGGATTATGAACCTCTTCTACCCTCTGCTTTTAATTTTTTAATCCTTAATTCATAGGAAAATAACTCTACTAACCTTATAACCCATTATTATGGCCGGATTCCTTCACACAGTCTCCTCAATCTCTCCCCATAGTTCAATCCCACCATCCCATGATCTGGTGAGCCTTCGTTGCACTCCCTCTATGGTAAGTATATCGTTCCTTAGGTAAGGAGACCAAAACTGTACACAATTCTCCAGGTGCGGTCTCACCAATTGCAACAAGACTTCTTTATTCCTGTATTCAAATCCTCTTATAATAAAGGCCAACATACCAATTGCCTTCCTAATTGCTTGCTGCCCCTGCATGTTAGCTTTCAGTGACTTATGAACAAAGAAACCTAAGTCCCTTTGAATTTCCCAATCTCTCACCATTTAAGAAATACTCTGCATTTCTGTTTTTCCTACCAAAGTGGATAACTTCACATTTTTCCACATTATATTCCACCTGCCATGTTCTTGCTCATTCACTTAGCCTGTCTAAATACCCTTGAAGCCTCCTTGCATCCTCCTCACAACACACATTCCCACCTAGTTTTGTGTCATCAGCAAATTTGGAAATATTACATTAGGTCCCCACATCCAAATCATTGATATAGATTGTGAATAGCTGGGGCTCAAGCACTGATCCTTGTAGTACCCCACTAGTCACTGCCTGCCAATCTGAGAATGACCCATTTATTCCTACCCTCTGTTTTCAGTCCGTTAACTAATTCTCAATCCATGCCAGTATATTACCCCCACTCCCATGTGCTCTAATTTTGCTTGCTAACCTGTGTGGAACCTAATCAAAAGCCTTCTGAAAAACCAAATACACCACATCCACTGATTTCCCCTTATCTATTCTGCTAGTTACATCCTCAAAAAACTCTAACAGGTTTGTCAAACATGATTTCCCCTTTTAAATCCATGTTGCCTCTGCCCAATCCTATCATTATTTTCTATGTGTCCAGTTATCACATCCTTTATTATAGATGTTTTTCCCCACTACTGATGTCAGGCTAACAGGTCTGTAGTTCCCCGTTTTCTCTCTCCCTCCTTTCTTAAATAGCGGGGTTACATTTGCTACCTTCCAATTTGCAGGAACCATTCTAGAATCCATAGAATTTTAGAAGATGACTACCAATGCATCTATTATCTCTGCAGCACCTTTCAACACTCTGGGATGTACATCATCAGGTCCAGGGGATTTATTAACTTTCAGTCCCATTAATTTCTCCAGTACTCCTTTTGCACTAATACTAATTTCTTTCAGTTCCTCATTCTCTCTAGTCCCTTGGTACTCTAATATTCCTGGGAGGTATTTTTGTATCTTCCTCCGTGAAGACTGACACAAAGTATTTGTTTAGTTTCTCTGCCATTTCCTTATTCTCCATTATAAATTCCCCTATCTCTGCCTGCAATGGCCCACATTTGTCTTTACTAAACTTTTCCTTTTTACATACCTATAGAAGCTTTTACAGTCCGTTTTTATGTTTCTCGCTAATTTACTACTTTTTTGGTAACTTTATAAGCCTCTTCCTTTGATGTAATACAATCGTTAACTTCTCTTGTCAGCCATGGTTGGATCACCTTTCCTGTTGGGTTCTAGTGTTCAAAGGAATGTAAATTTGTTGTAAACCATATATTAATTCTTTAAATGCTAGCCATTGCCTGTCTACTGTCATACCTTTTACTGTAGTTTCCCAATCTACCACAGCCAACTTGCCCTCATACCTTCTTGATTTCCTTTGTTTAGATTTAAGACCCTAGCGTTGGATTGAACTGCATCACTTTCAAACTTAATGTAACATTCTATCATATTATGGTCACTATTCCCTAGATCCTCCTTTACAATGAGTTTATTAATTAGCCTTTCTCATTGCACAATGCTAGATCTAAAATAGCCCATTCTCTAGTTGGTTTCCCAACATACTGTTACAGAAAACCATCTCGTATATATTCCAGGAATTCGTCCTCCACAGCATTAGTGCTAATTAGGTTTACCCAGTCTATATTAGATTGAAGTCCCCCGTAATTACTGTATTACCTTTGTTACACATCTAATTTCCTGATTTATACCATGCCTACATTATCCCTACTGTTTGGTGACCTATAAACAATTTCTACCAATGTTTGCTGCCCCTTGCTTTTTCTTAGCTCTGCCCAAACTGATTCTACATCTTGATCTTCCGAACTAAGATCCTCTCTCACTACGTACTGATTTCATCCTTTATTAACAGTACTACCCCACCTCCTTTTCCTTTTTGCCTATCCTTCCTAAATATCAAATACCCAGTCATTCCAGGGATCAGCTGTGGTCCTAGTCAGCATCTCATTAGGCCATCAAGCAGGTCACAGATGCCCTTTTTAGGAGTGCAGGGACTACACCCACTGATGCTGGCACGGAGGGCATTATGTTCAGCTTCCATCGCTGTATTCCCCCAGGTGCATCATTGATTGTACCCATGTGGCTATCAAGGCACTCACTGACTGGCCAGTGAGATTCATCAACAGGAAGGGCTTCCCCATCCAACTGGTCTGTGACCACAAGAGCTTCCTCTATGTGTATGCTCGCTCTCCTGGAAGCTGCTATAACTCCTTCATCCTCCCATCAGTCCAGGCCCCCTAGTCCTTCATTCCATCCCCCAAAGTGAATGGATGACTCCAAGGGGTCAAGGTAAATCCCTTGAAGAGATGGCTACTGACCCTTCTATGGGAGGCCCAGACACAGGCACAGGGGTGAAAGAACCAATGCTACCTGCTCAGCAGAACAACCATTGTGCAGGTCATCAGTTTTGTGAAGATGCGATTCTGGTGCCTGGACTGGTCGGTTGGCACCCTCCAATACCCTCGTGCATGGATCTTGGTCATTGTCGTGGTCTGCTGCACTCTCCATAAGATGACCCTCCAGAGAGGTGTGGATCTTGAGAACAGTGAGACCCTGGAAGAGGTAAGAGAGGAGGAGAAAGAGGAGCAATGGGGGATAAAACTGAACAGGGAGGTGCCCCTGCTGCATAATGGCGTGGCCTCCTTCTTCCACCCTCTGGGAAGAGCACCTCCCTCCTCTCCCTCACGGCCTGCAACATTAGATCCAGGTGGGTATCGATGAAGCAAGGGTCTTCCCTGCCCCTAGTGCCAGGCTTCCAGCTCCCCTGTGACATCTCACTTCCCTCTGGTGCAGTGGCAGGCAGATCTCTCCCTTAAGACAACCAGCAGCTTCAGCGATGGCTGCCATGAGGTGACTACATGAGCTCCACACTTGATCAGACCCATTGTCAAGTTCAATTCCACTGGCATTAAGAGAACAAGAGACCTATCTCCGTACCAATTAAGAACTTATCCACTTGAAAATTGCAATCTGAATTAGCTTCCCAATGGTGGCACGTTTCTGACCAAAAACCAGATTAGAGTCCTCGGTTGGATTATATGCAGGAGGCGAGGCTCCCAGCACCAGGCCAAAAAGTTGGGAGGGGATTCCCGCTTCTGCATTTTTCTACCCCCCGGAGCAAGCCTCCGGTCCTCCCCACTATGTTTGATTAACCCTAATTCTACTGGTGTCTATTCACATTTTCAGCATGTCATATAATTCAGACCTGCCCTTACATTAATCCATTGTGTCAATCCTTATGTACTGCTATTGACCTGATGTATTTTGCCCCAGTCTTTCCTTCATGAAAAATTGCCTCAAAATAATCGTCTCAACATCCCGGGGAATAGTCACCAACTCTGAACAACTTTAAAAGGCAGCAGGGTGAGCCCTGGTGGGAGTGAGATTTGAGGGAGGGAGAAGAATGCAGTGTTCACTTCCATTCACAACTCCTCAGATAATTAAGCAATCCATGCCCACATGCAGCAAGACCTTGACAACATTCAGGCTTGGGCTGATAAGTGGCAAGAAACATTTGTGCCACACAAGTACCAGTCAATGACCATCTCCAACAATGAGCACCTAACCACCTACCCTTGACACTCAACAACATTACCATTGTTGAATCCCCCACTATAAACATCCTGGCAGTCACCATTGACCAGAAACTTGACTGGACCAGCCATATAAATACTGTGGCTACAAGAGCACGTCAGAGGCTGGGAACACTGCAGCTAGTAATTCACCACCAGACTCCCCAAAGCCTGTCCTCCATCTACAAGGCACAAGTCAGGACTTAGATAGAATACTGTCCACGTGCCTGGATGAGTGCAGATGCAACAACACTCAAAAAGCTCAACACCATCCAGGACAAAGTAGCCCACTTGAGTGGCACCCCTTCCACCACCTTAAACATTCACTGCCTCCACAGTGGCAGCAGTGCATACCATCTACAAGATTCACTGCAGCAACTTGTCAAGACTTCTTCGACAGAACCTTCCAAACTAGTGACTTGTACCACCCAGAGGAACAAGGGCAGCAGTCACATGGGGACATCACCACCTGCAGGTCCCCTCCAAGCCACACATCATCCTGACTTAGAACTATATCACCATTCCTTCACTATCACTGAGTCAAACACCTAGAACTCCCTACCTAACAGTACTGCGGATGTACCTACACCAGAGGGACTACAGCTGTTCAAGAAGGAGGCTCACCACCATCTTCTCAAGGGCAATTAGGGATGGGCAATAAATGCTGGCCTAGCCAGCAATGCTCACATTCCATGAATGAGTAAAGAAAAAGAATGCTGGGCTCTCTTGACAGTCCACTTGGTGCCTAGCGACACCTCCTGCTCTTATGTAGAGTTTTCAGTTGGGTGACAGTTGGCATGCTATAAATGCAATCAGTGCCCTTGAGCGAGCGTGAAATCATCCAGGGCTCCTTTGCCATAATCACTACCCCTGCTCAAATGTGTGCGGGTTCTTGTTAGTTGGTGCCGGAGACAAGATTGGGTTTGGTTGTGCCCTTACAGTTGAATAGTCCACCATCGTTCATGCTCTTGGGGAGGGGCGGGTGGCACTGGTATTGTGGAGCTGCATGTATGCAGCAGGGAATGCCTGCATGAGATGGGGTGTGTGGCAGGGGGAGTTGGGGGAAAGATTCCTATACATTGATCTTGGTGGGATGGACTCTCTCATTGCAAATGTTCTTTTATGTTGATTGTGTCTCAAGACCACCCTAGTTGTCCCCACAAGCAAATTATGTTTCCAATTATGTTCAAAGTACATCTCCCAACCAAATTTCTCTTTGTAGTATTTTCATAAATATTTTCTATATGAAGGACTAAATATCAAGTTCGCCAAATAAATTTTTATTTGAAGAGAAAACAGTGAGAGAAAATTCATTAACTCCTGATATAACCAGATATGTTTAACTAGTTCTTTAAGTTTAAAACCTCCAGTGTTTTGTTTTTTCACTCTCGTCGTCCACTCTCCCGCATCTTCCACCACAGACTGATGGAATGTGATCCGTGCCCACTGTTGGTCACATGGCTGAGTGATTAAAATGGGAATTACTGACTTTGTGTTATGGTTCAAACAGCTTGTGTTCAAAATGGAGGCTTCTGTTTATCCCAAGCACAAAATGGTGGCCTTCAAAAGAAGCTTATCTGCCTGGACCATGCAGGGTTGTTGTCCACAGTTTAACTTCCCTTCAATGGGTGCTGAAACATGTTAGATAAATGTCAGAGAGCAATTACAATTTCAGTCTCATTGTCCGAGAAAGAACAAGGAGCATGGAGCAGAAGCTAGGCGCAGACCTTGTTAAAATAGTGATGTTCACCAATTGTCAGGGTATTACTTCACAGTACAAACTCCAGTGCTGCACCTCCTCCAGCTCGCAGACCCTCCAAAAACTCTGTGTTTCTCCAATTCTAACCTCTTCTGCATCCCCAGGACCCACCACTGACATATGAACATATGAATTAGGAGGAGGAATAGGCCGCTCAGCCCCTCAGGCCTGCTCCACCATTCAATAAAATCACAGCTGATCTGATTGTAACCTCAACTCCACATTCCCACCTATCCCCTATAACCTTTGCTTGTTTATCAAGAATCTATCTATCTCTGCCTTAAAAATATTCAAAGACTCACGACCCTCTGAGAAAAAAAAAATCCTCATCTCTTTCTTAAATGGGTGACCCCTTATTTTTAAAGTGACCCCTAGTTCGAGATTCTGCCACAAGAGAAAACATCCTTTCCACATCCACCCTGTCAAAACTCCCCAGGATCTTGTATGTTTCAATCAAATTGCCTCTTACTCTTCTAAACTCCAGTGGATACAAGCCTAGCCTGTCCAACCTTTCCTCATAAGACAACCCGTCTATTCCGGGTATTAGTCTAGTAAACCTTCTCTGAACTGCTTCCAACGCATTTTCATCCTTCCTTAAATAAGGAGACCAATACTGTACACAGTACTCCAGATGTGGTCTCACCAATGCCCTGTATAACTGAAGCATAACCTCCCTACTTTTGTATTCAATTCCCCTCGCAGTAAACGATAACATTCTATTAGCTTTCCTAATTACGTGCTGTACCTGAATACTAACCTTATGCGATTCATGCACTAGGACACCCAGATCCCTCTGCATCTCAAAGCTCTGCAATCTCTCACCATTTAAATAATATGTTTCTTTTTCTATTCTTCTTGACAAAATGGACAATTTCACATTTTCCACATTGTACTCCATTTGCCAGATCTTTGCCCACTGAATTAGCCTATCCATAACCCTTTGTAGCCTCCTTATGTGCTCTACACAACTTACTTACCTACCTATCTTTGTGTCATCAGCAAATTTAGCAACCATATCTTCGGTCCCTTCATCCAAATCATTTATATAAATTGTAAAAGGTTGAGGCCCCAGCACAGATCCCTGCGGCACACCACTTGTTACATCTTGCCAACCAGAAAATGACCCATTTATGCCTACTCTCTGTTTCCTGTTAGCTAGCCAATCTTCTATCCAAGCCAATATGTTACCCCTTACACCATGAGCTTTTATTTTCCGCAATAACCTTTGATGTGGCACCTTATCAAATGCCTTCTGGAAATCTAAGTACAGTACATCCACCGGTTCCTCTTTATCCACAACACATGTTATTTCTTCAAAGAACTTCAATAAATTGGTTAAACATGATTTTCCTTTCACAAAACCATGTTGACTCTGCCTGATTACCTTGAATTTTTCACAGTGTCCTGCTATGACAGCCATGCCTTCAGCCAACTAGGGTCTAAACTCTGGAATTCCCTTTCCAAACCTCTCCGCTGCTCACTCCTCCTTTAAGACCTTCATTAACTCCTACATCTTTGACGAAGCATTTTGTCACCTCTCTTAATGTCTCTTTCTTTGGCTTGGTGTCAATTTTTGTCAGATTTACACCTGTGAAGTACCATGGGCCATTTTTCTATCTTAAAGGAGATATAGATATGCAAAAGCAAAATACTGCAGATGCTGGAAATCTGTAAGAAAAGCAGAAAATGCTGGAAATACACAGCAGGCCTGGTAGCATCTGTGAAGAGAGAAACAGGGTTAACGAGCAGCATTTTCTTGCGGGCTTCAGGACCTCACCATCAGGCTCAAATGGGGATCATTGAGCAGGCCATCGGGCTTCTGAAGATGCAGTTCCAGTGCCTGGGCCAGTTCTGGGGCGTCCTGCAATACACATCTGCAAGGGTCCTGACCATTGTGGTCCTCCAGAGAGGTGTGCACCTTGAAGAGGGTGAGGCCCTGGAAGGATGCAGCTCATCAGAGAAAAAGGAGCAGGACATGGAGGAGGAGGAGGAGGCAGAGAGCGAAGATGCAGGACACTGAGGTGCTCCGACTGCACAGGAAGGTGGCCGGACCCAAAGCAGGGCTTGAGGATCTTATCAGGATGCCATTGATGTCAGGGATCATCTGATTCAGGTTTGTTTTAACTGAGCCCTTGGGCCCAGGAGGAACGTCATGGTCTGGAACTCACTCTGATACCTATGTTAATGCTTCTATTAAAGACATGGCCTGGAATATGTAATCTCTTACCACCATGAAAGCACATCTACACAGAGGTTTCACCATTGACATACCCTCACTCTCCTTTACCACTTCACACCTCTTTTCTTATCCTGCCATTAATAAAAGGAGTCTCACACATCTGGCTTCAAGTGTCATTATTTACGTGGTGCTCATAAAGGAAAACAGTGCACAGTTACAGGAAAAAGACACCCCAGTGACCCATAGTGCTCTGTCCAATGCGGTGGCCTCCGCTCTCAACCTTTTCTACATGGTGTTCCCCACTGTGACCTCAGAGGAGGTGGAGGCAGCCTGCTCCCTTCTCTCTGCCTGTGGTTGAGATGCACGTGGCAGTCGTCCTCAACACGGCGGTGCCCATGGGAACATCTGCAGAGGCTACTGCACCTGAATTATTGCAGGGTTAACCTCCATCACTGTCAGAGGTGCCAAGGAGGCTGAAGATGATGGTGGCACCCCATGGGAGGTGGCACCCTCATCCTCCTCGGTGGCTGCCTCAGCCCTTGGTGGGTGCACCAGATGGCTGAAGGGGAGCACCAGCTGCGGTGCAACTGGCATCCCCTCCAGACATCCCTTTGCTTTTAGTGCCACTGAATGGTCCATGCTAAATAATGTGGCATGCATCCCATGTATGTCAGTGTGCAGTTCCTGCATGCATTCCAAATGCTGCTGCATATGGCTCTCCATGAGGTTGGTCACTCTCTCAATGGAAGAGCTCATGTGTTCAAAGCTCTGAGCCATTGTGGTGCACGAGCTGGATGGATTCCTCCATTCTCAGTCCATGACCCCGCACTGCCTCAGGGATCCCCGACATGTGAGAGCACATCTGTTGATGCGAGTCTAGATAGAGCCTCCTTTCCAGGGACTCCTGAGGCCCTGCTTTTGTGCCCAGTTGATCAGGACTGTGTCTGTCCTCCATCCTCCAAGGGGGCACCCACAGCTGCCTCTGTCTCACCTCCTCCTGCATACTTATGCTATGCACCTCACCCAGTGCCACCCTGTCGAATTGAGGTGAATGTATCTGCGCTGGTGGAGGGTGCACTTGTAAAGCGTGACAGTGCTTCTTCAGAGCTCTGCTGTTGCTATTCTTGGCCCGGTGATGCTGAGGAAGTTGGCCTCCTTGGTTTGAGGTCTGTACCTGTGGGGGACACAAGACCAATCATGAGAACATGCCTTGGAGAGCCAAAACCTCTACAGTGCTGAGGCTCCCAATGCAACTCAATGTTGGGTATGCTGTCAGATGGGGTGCAGTACAATGCTTCCCCTTGAGGAATGCCTTGCCCTCTCTAATCACCATCTCCACCACAGATGCTCATTTCACCATGCCCATCTTCCTCATGGTCAGCGAGCCTGGTGGTGTCCATGGCTCCCTCTTCCATGGCTGTGATCACTTGAAGGTAGTGAAGCCCTCCACCAGTCCGGGCCCTCTCCCGAGCATTATAGGCCCATTTCTCCTACAAGGATAAAAGAGAGCATGATAAGGCACTGCTGCCCTCTATGGCCAATGCCAGCTGCTCCCATTCATTAGAAGCTGCATGTGTCACTGCTCGAAGGTCCTCAACAGCACTGTGGCTCTGAGCCATTCTGAGGGGTCAGTAAGTGGCCTGAGCGCACACTCCTCCCATGTTCAGGAGCAGCATGTGCCCTGAGGCTCCTCGGATGATGTATCTTTGATGTATCTGCTGGAGGGTGCATACCCAGGGCCTGTCCTGAGGGTTGGGGTTTTCCCATACCTAGCCAGAGCATATCAAGTCATTGAACCGCTTCCAACACTGCATCCAATTTCTTTGCACCACACTCCATCTGCTCACTGTGTCTGCTATATCCATCTAGGCCTGCTTAGTCTGGGTGGCTGGCCGCCTTCTGCCATCCTCCAGGAAGTGGACCTCCCTCCTCTCCCTTACAGCTTCCAGGAGGACCTCCAGGTTCACAACAGAGAATCGAGGGGCTGCCCTGCCCAGAGTTCTAGGTCTGTGGCCCTTCTGAGACATTCCAAGAAGCTCTCAATGTAATAACTACTAAACTGAAACTACAGCACTCAAATAGTATCCACAGTAATGGCTGCCGTGGTCTGTGTAAATCTGGTCTCTACTTGAGCACTCCCGCTTCTGTTCCCACCCCCGCTGGCGCTAATCAGCTGCCAAACCCATCTCCATGCCATGGGCGGCATAGTGGTGCAGTGGTTAGCACCGCAGCCTCACAGCTCCAGTGACCCGGGTTCAATTCTGGGTACTGCCTGTGGGGAGTTTGCAAGTTCTCCCTGTGTTTGTGTGGGGTTTCTCCGGATGCTCCGGTTACCTCCCACATGCCAAAGACTTGCAGGTTGATAGGTAAATTGGCCATTAGCAATTGCCCCTAGTGTAAGTAGGTGGTAGGGAAATATAGGGACAGGTGGGGATGTGGTAGGAATATGGGATTAGTGTAGCATTCGTATAAATGGGTGGTTGATGGTCGGCATGGACTCGGTGGGCCGAAGGGCCTGTTTCAGTGCTGTATCTCTAAACTAAACAACTTAAGGGAGTGCCCCTGTGAAATTCGGTGCTGATGAGTGTTTTGCCCCGGGGGTGGGTTCGCACCCTGAACCTGGTCCCAACTTCCATTTCTTGCCCCCACAGGGAAAATTCAGCCCACTATTTCAGCAATGTTAAACTCAAGCTAATCAGATGAATATACGAATTGAAAGTAGTTGGAAGCAGTCAGAGTTGTGCATTGTGCTGGCAACTCACTTTAGTTGTGGGCTTCATTGGAATCAGTTGAAACTTGCAGCAAACTGTTTTGAGTTAACTCAGACACTGTCATGGCAAAGGGAGGCTTCGAGTATTCCAGTGCCAGCTGTGACTCAGTGCATAGTGCAAAGCTCTCTTACTTCTAAATCTAAAAGTTGTGGATTCAAGTCCCATGTCAGAAACCTGAGCACAAAATCAAGACTGATGCTCCAGGGTGGTACTGTGGGAGTGCTGCACTGTTGCAGCTGCTGCCTGTCAAATGATATGTTAAACCAAGGCCCTATCTGCCCTCTCAGGTTGATATAAAAGATTTCATGTTGTAATTCTGAAGAAGAACAGGTGAGCTCTCCAGAGTTTCCTGGTTAAAATCAAGAAAATGTATTATAGTCATTAGGGCCAGTGCTGTTTGGAAACTGGCTGCCATGTTTCCTACAATAGTGACTATGCTTCAAAAAAAAACTTTACTGGATGTCCTGGGGTCGTAAATAGGACTATATAAATGCAAGTTTTTCTTTAAAGATTGTCAAGTCCCAAAGGGCACCTGGTGTGATTAAGCAAGCTACAAAAAGAAACAGAGGCGAAAGCTGCTTTGAGTTGGTCTCCATCCGGTAGAGGGTGGACGTTCATAGATGCTTACTTTTGGAGCCGTCGGGTAGGGTGGGGGGATAGCACTGTGCGACTACACGGGGGTCCCGTGATAGCCATGACTCATCCCTCAGTTCTGTTGTGTGTTCGAGTCCAGAAACTTGAGCACAAATTCTAGGCTGGCAAATTCAGTGCAGTACTGAGGGAGTGCTGCACTGTTTGCCTCAGAGGTGTGTTAATGAGCCTGGGTGGATGTAGAAAATCCCACAGCACCATTCAAGTAAGAGTATGGGAGTTCTACCTGGTGTCCTGGCCAATCCTTCAGCCAATACCTTGAACAGATGATCTAGCCATTTACCTCATCGCTGTTTGTGGGATCTTGTAGTGTGCAAATTGGCTGCCACGAGTCATATATTACAACAGAGATATACTTTAAAAAAACGCTTGATCAGTTGTAAAGTGCTTTGGGATATCCTGAGGTTGTGAAAGGCACTATAGAAACGCAAATTCTTTAGTTGCACTGATTCTCCATTTTGTGTTCTCTTTGAACAGGCTCCCTGGTGGGAGAGTTGAATTCCCCCGGTTACAATCTGCACTTTTCTCTTGTACCAAATTTAATGCTCATCAAGGTAAGGAATGTTCATTCAGACACTGTCAGAATCAAGTTAGGCAACCAGGTTCTGAAACATTAACCTGTCTTTTCACCATCCAGATACCAGAAAATCTGTTATTATATGGCCAGCATTGTTTTCATTTCAGATTGCCAACATTTGCAGTTCTCCCCCAAGCACCACTCACAACACCTGGACCACCGTGGCCCCCCCAAAAAAATCAGGTGTACCATGAGTTAGATGCAGCATAAAGCACCCCTGCTCTCCTCCCCAAGCAAGGTGTACCCTCAGAGGGGAATCCTCTCATGTACCACCATGACATTTTATCGTCAATACCTTTAGTTTATTTGGTGGATTTGAGCAACCAGCAAGAACTGGACACTTTGAGGCAACTTTCACATGCATCCAATGTTCAGAAATCAACCTATCCACCTTTCCTCACCATGTTCCTCAATCCCCTCTCCCCAAAAATCAATCCAATTGTGTCTTGAGCCCTTCTGTACAGTGTGTTTCAATGGCTGTCCTGGTAAATCTTCTCTGGATGACAAGGTTCTGCTCAACTTCCCATCTTACTTCTAATTTTTAAACGTGAAAATAGCAGCTCCATCAAAATGTCTTTTTTTCTAAGCAGACAGCCCTTAAACTTCTCCTCGGAATTGAAATCTGAGGCAGAATTTTACTGGCCCCCAGGTGGTGGGCTGGGAGGCGGGGGCGGCCGGTAAAATAGTGGGGAGCTGTGTTGGCATTTTTGCCAGCGGACGAGACTGGACGCAAAGCTGGCTGCTCCAATGAAGCAGGCACCATTAGCATAAGACCCTATTAAGGGCCATTTTATGGAGCCGCCGACATTTTGCTGAAGGCAGGGTAATCCCTGCCGTGTGAGGAGGCGACCAGCTTAATGGACGCAGTTTATCCGTGGCAACCTGGGGGCCATCCAAAATGGAGGCTCCATGGCCCACAGATGGAGCCACGGGCAGGAAAGGCAGTCACCACAGCCCCAACGATCTTTCTGGAGGGGTTTCCCCTCCAGCCCTAAGCCCCCTAAATTTTCATTTATTATTTATTTTCCTGGAGGTACCTCCATTTTGGTCTCCTGCATGCCTCAGCAGCACCCACAGCTCTCAGTGGTGCTGCTGACCCTCTGATTGGGCTTAATTGGATGACAGTCCTGCAAAACTGCAGAGGTGTTGCTGCCGGCAAGTGTCATCTCAGGACACGCTTTATCACCGTGACATCAGGATCCTGACGCCTGCTGTTAAATTCAGGCCCTGGAGTGTTGCTTCTGAATCATACCAGTTGAGCTGTGACTGATAATGTTATCGAAGAATGGTCTTAGTAGTAGGTATGCTGGTTATGAGACGACACTATTAACCTAGAAGCCCCGATTTCACAATCCTCTCTCCAAAGGCAGCTTGTGCAGTTAGTATTCAATAAAACTGATAATTTGCAGTCTTGGACCAGTAAACTGACCATGAACCCTTCTACATTGTCATAGAAACCCAACTAATTCACTAATACCCTTCAAGAAAAGACTGGGCTCAATTCCACGGAGGTTGACTCTTGATGTCCACTGAAGTGACCAAACAAGACAGCCAGTTGTAAGAGTCATTACAAATTTCAGTACCATCAGCATCAGAACCACAACAGTTCAAGGAGCCCATCTCCACCTTCCTAGGGCAATTATAGATTGGCAATACATGCGACTTGGTTAATATTGCCACACCCAGCAATTAAAAAATAATTGCAGCCAAGCCTCTGCTTGCTATTGCCTTATTCACCATTTGAGTATGAATGTAATCCGAACAACTATTTTCTGTATTATGGAACATGTGGAGCAGAGTCAAGGCCTTGGAGAAGGTCCAGAGGAGATTCAGTGATGTGCAGATACTACAGAAGCTGGGCTTGTTCACCTTAGAGCAGAGAAGGCTGAGGGGAGATTTAATAGAGGTGCTCAAAATTAACCACTAAGCCCACGCCCCGCAAGTGCATACTCCAGATCACTGTGTGCTATCCAGATTGTGTTTCATCATTTTCATGACACAACAAGAAATTGCATTTATATAGCACTGCTAATGTAGTAAAATGGCCCAAGGTGCTTCGCAGGAGTGTTATCAAGCAAAACTTGACACTAAGCCACATAAGGAAATATAACAATGACCAAAAGCTTGGTCAGAGGTAGGTTTTAACAAGCATCTTAAAGGGGGGGGGGGGGGGGGGGGAAAGAGAGAGAGAGAGAGAGAGAGAGGCATAGATGTTTAGTAGGGGAATTCTGGGGCTTAGAGCCACAGCAGCTGAAGGTACGGGCACCAATGGCACACAAAATAATGGGGGAGCCGCAAGCGGCCAAAATTGGAAGAATGCAGATTTCTCAGAGGTTGGAGGGACTTGAAAACAAGGATGAGAAATTTAAAATTGAGGCATTGCTTAACCAGGAGGCAATGTAGGCCAGCGAGCACAGGGGAGATGCCAGAACAGGACTTCGTGCAATTTAAGAAATGGTCAGCAGTTTTGAATGAGTTTAAGCATATGGAGGCTGAAAGAGCATTGGGATAGTCAAATACAGAGGTAACAAGGCATGGATGAATATTTCAGCAGCAGATGATCTGAGGCAGGGCAAGAGTCAGAGGTGGAATTAAGCAATCTTATGATTGAGCAGAAGTATGGTCAGAGGTTATCTAAGGGTCAAATAGAACGCCAAGGTTGCAAACAGTGTGGTTCAGCCTCAGTTACCAAGGAGAGGGATGGAGTCGGCAGCAAAGGAACAGTTTGTGGTAGGTCCAAAGACAATGGTTTTTTTTTTAAGAGATACAGCACTAAAACAGGCCCTTCGGCCCAAGTCTGTGCCAACCATCAACCACCCATTTATACTAATCCTACATTAATCCCATATTCCTCTCACATCCCCACCTTTCCTCAATTCCCCTACTACCTACCTATACTAGGGAAATTTATAATGGCCAATTTACCTATCAACCTGCAAGTCTTTGGCTGCGGGAGGAAACCGGAGCACCCGGCGGAAACCCACGCAGTCACAGGGAGAACTAGCAAACTCCGCACAGGCAGTACCCAGAATTGAACCCGGGTCGCTGGAGCTGTGAGGCTGCGGTGCTAACCACTGCGCCACTGGTTTTGGTATTCCCAATAATTAGTTGAAGAAAATTTCTGCTCATTGAGTAGTGGATGTTGGACGAGCAGTCTGACAATTTAGAGAGAGGTAGTAGAGGGGGCATTTAAAAACTGACTGCTGGAAATTAAAGGGGAAACCGGTAGGGTTAATCAGAGCACACCCGCTCAGTGAAGACGAGGGCCTGATGGAAAACACGGAACGGGATGCGGCTTTGACTGGGTGCAACCCAGGAAGCTTACTACAGTCAGTGCAGGAAAAGTGAATACGATTCCTGAAGGTTACCAGGGTTTTGTATCTGAAGGGAAAGTAACCCCAAATCCCTCGAGTGGGGCAAGCAAGCCCATAGTGATTCTCAAAGACACAACGGCCACCAGATCCCTTTTACTGGGAAAAGGCCTGACCTTTCCCCAGAGAGTGCAGTGAACACCAGAATGGTGGTGAATGGTATTGGAGGGCAGTGTATGCCTGTACCTGTACAATGGGTGCACCTGGAGTGCGACCTAGTTTCAGGACCGGTGACTGTATGGATTGTCCCTAGTTTGCCTCTGGACAGGGTTGACCTGCTCCTAGGTAATGATAGAAACATAGAAAATAGGAGCAGGAGTAGGCCATTCGGCCCTGCTCCGCCATTCAAAAAAAATCATGGCTGATCGTCTAATTCAGTACCCTGTTCCCATTTTCTCCCATAACGCTTGATCCCTTTGGCATTAAGAAATATATTTATCTCCTTCTTGAATATATTTAATGACTTGGCCTCCACTGCCTTCTGCACTAGAGAATTCCACAGGTTCACCACCCTCTGAGTGAAGAAATTTCTCCTCATCTCGGTTCTAAATGGCATACCCCGTCTCCTGAGACTCTGACCCCTGGTTCTGGACTCCCCAGCCATCGGGAACATCCTCCCTGCATCTAGCCTGTGTAGTCCTGTTAGAATTTTATAGGTTTCAATGAGATGTCCTCTCATTCTGCTAAACTCTAATGAATATAGACCAAGTCGACCCAATCTCTCCTCATACGCCAATCTTGCCATCCCAGGAATCAGTCTAGTAAATCTTCTTTGTACTCCCACCATGGCAAGAACATCCTTCCTCAGATAAGGAGACCAAAACTGCACACAATACTCTAGATGTGGTCTCACCAAGGCCCTGTATAACTGCAGTAAGACATCCTTGCTCCTGTACTCAAATCCTCTTGCAATGAAGGCCAACATACCATTCGCCTTCCTAAATGCTTGCTTTCAGCGCCTGGTGTACAAGAACACCCAGGTTTCATTGCACCTCCCCCTTTCCCAATCTATCACCAATCTGCCTTTCTGTTTTTACAACCAAAGTGGGCCTCACATTTATCCATGTTACACTGCATCTGCCATGCATTTGCCCACACACCCAACTTGTTCAAATCACACTGGAGCCTCTTTGCATCCTCCTCACAGCTCACATTCCTCCATCCCTAGCTTTGTGTCATTTGCAAACTTGGAAAGGTTACATTTAGTTTCCTCACCCAAGTAATTAATATATATTGTGAATAGCTGGGGCCAAGCAATGATCCCTGCGGTACCCCACTAGTCACTGCTTGCCACCCAAAAAAAGACCCGTTTATTCCTACACTGTTTCCTATCTGTCAACCAATTCTCAATCCATGTGCTTTAATTCTGCACACTAACTTATGTGGGACCTTATCAAAAGCCTTCTGAAAATCCAAATACACCACATCCACTGGTTCTCCCTTACCTATTCTACTAGTTACATCCTCAAAACACTCCAGTAGATTTGTTGAGCATGATTTCCCTTTCGTAAACCCATGCTGATTTTGTCCAATTCTGTTTATGCTTTCCAGGTGTTCTGCTATCACATCCTTTATAATAGACTCTAGCATTTTCACCACTACTGATGTAAGGCTAACTGGTCTGTAATTCCGTTTTTTCTCTCCCTCCTTTTTTAAATAGTGGGATTATATTTGCCACCCTCCAATCTGTAGGAACTGCTCCAGCGTCTATAGAATTTTGGAAGATAACCACCAATACATCCACTATTTCCAGGGCCACTTCCTTTAGTACTTTGGGATGTAGATTATCTGGCCCTGGGGATTTGTCAGCCTTTAACCCCATTAATTTTCCTCACACTATTTTTTCACTAATACTGATTTCCTTCAGTTTCTCCCTCTCATTAGACCCTTAGCTCCCTAACATTTCTGGGAGGAGGTGTCCTCCCAAAGTATGTGTTTAATTGTTCTGCCATTTCTTTGTTCCCCATTATAATTTCCCCCCTTTGATTGTATGGGACCTACATTTGTCTTCACTAATCTTTTTCTCTTCACATATTTATAGAAGCTTTTACAGTCAGTTTTTGTTCCCCGCAAGTTTACTCTCATACTCTATTTTCCCACACTTAATCAACCACTTTGTCCTCCTTTGCTGAATTCTAAACTGCTCCCAATCCTCAGACTTGCTGCTTTTTCTGGCAATTTTACATGCCTCCTCTTTGGATCTAATACTATCCCTAATTTCTTTCGTAAGGCACGTTTCAGCCACCTTTCCGGTTTTATTTTTGCGCCAGACAGGGATGAATAATTGTTGTAATTCGTGCATATGCTCTTTAAATATTATCCATTGCCTTTCCACCGTCAACCCTTTTAGTAAAGTTCCCCAATCTACCATAGCCAACTCGTGCCTCATAACTTTGTAGTTTTCTTTAGATTCAGGACCCTAGTTTCAGATTCAACTACTTCACTCTACATCTTAATGAAGAATTCTATCATATTATGGTCGCTCCTCCCCAAGAGACCCCGCACAAGATTGTTAATTAATCCTCTCATTGCACAATACCCAGGCTAGGACAGCCTGTTCTCTAGTTGGTTCCTCAAAAGTATTGATCTAAAAAACCGTCACGTACGCACTCCAGGAAATCCTCCTCCACAGTATTACTGCTAATTTGGTCTGACCAATCTATATGTAGATTAAAGTGACCCATGATTACAGTTGTAACCTTATTGCATGCGTCTCTAATTTTCTAATTTCCTGTTTAACGCCATCCCTTACATCTCCACTACTGTTTGGGGGTCCATAGACAACCCCCACCAATGTTTTCTGCCCCTTGGTGTTTCTTAGCTCCACCCATACAAATTCTACATCATGATTTTCCGAGCCAATATCCTTCCTCACTATTGCATTGATTTCCTCCTTTACTAACAATGCTACTCCACCTCCTTTCCCTTTTTGCCTGTCCTTCCTAAATATTGACTACCCCTGGATCTTCAGTTCCCATCTTTGGTCATCCTGCAGCCATGTCTCCGTAATCGCAACTATATCATAACCGTTTACATCTGTTTGCGCCATTAATTCATCTACCTTATTGCGAATTCTCTGTGCATTAAGACACAATGCTTTTAGAATTGTCTTTTTAACATGGTTAATCATCTTAGCTTTATTTTGCATTATGGCCCCATTTGTTTCTCGCCCTTTTCTTCTCTGCCTTCCACTTTTGCTTACCTTTCTATTCTGGTTTCCCCCTCCCCAACAGCACCAGCAAACACCACCCCCCACGGAAATTGGTCCCAGTCCTGCCCAGATGCAACTCATCCATAGTCATTGAGCAGAAAAACAGGCCCTTTAGCCCAACGATTCCAAGTCAACCATCAAGCACCCATCCAATTTTCCCGCACTTGGCCTGTGTGCTATGGCGTTTCAAGTGCTCATCTAAATACTTCTTAAATGTTGTGAGGATCCCTGCCTCTACCACCCCTTCAGATTCCAGTGTTCCAGATTCCAACCACCCTCTGGGTGAAAATATTTTTCCTCAACTCCCCTCTAAACCTCCTGCTCCTTATCTTAAATGCCCCCTAGTTATTGACCCCTCCACAAAGGGAAAAAGTTTCTTCCTATCTATGCCCCTCATAATTTTGTATACCTAAATCAGGTCCCCTTGTATTGGTCCCACCTTCCCCAGAAACACAGATAGAGCTGGCTGTTGACATCGTACATGTTTTCAGATTATGTCACTGAGACAGCATGTAGATGAGAAATAGGAGAGCCAAGGATAGATACTTGAGCAGGAAGAGAAGCCATTGCAATTGATTCTGTGGCTACAAATGGAAAGACAAGAATGGAACTAAGCAAGTGCAGTTACATGCAGCTGGACAATGGAGAGCCATTGGAGGAGGATTGTGTAGTCAATTGTGTCAAAGGCTGCACACAGGTTGAGAAAGATAAGGATAGTTTACCTTTATCAGTCACATATCAAAATCACAAATGACATTATAAGATCCGTTTCAATACTGTTGCAGTGGTGAAAACCTGATTGAAGGGATTTAAACATGGACACGGATTTCAGAGGTAACACTATGCTCAAGGACTTCGGAGAAAAAGGAGGTTGGAGCTGGGAAGGTAGCTTGCCAGGGCAGAGGGGTCAAAGGGTTGTTTGAGGAGAAGGTGATCATGGCAGATTTGAGGATGAGACGGGGCAGAACCCTGAGGGAAGAGAACCATTAATATCATCTAGCAGGAGGGTCAGGAAGGGAAGCTGGACAATCAGCAGTTTAGTGTAGATGGTCAAGAGAGCAGGAGATAAGTCTTATGGACAAATGGCACAGTTCTAGGCAGGGGAAGAGGATCCTTGGGGTTCATGGGCATAGATCTTTGCAGGTGGCAGGACCGAGAGAGTAGTTAACAAAGCATATGAGATCTTGAGCTTTGTAAATAGAGGTAATATTGAAAACACAAGAAGGGAAATTATGCTGAACCTTTATAAAGCTTTGGTGAGCCCACACTAGAGGATTGCTTCCAGGTCTGGTGACAGGATGCAGAGATTTACCAGAATGGTTCCAAGAATGAGGGATTTTAGCTTTAGATTAGGCTGGAGAAGATCAAGCAAAAGAGGTTGAGGGGAGATTTGATAGAGGTGTACACAATTACAACAGGTTTAGATAAGGTAGACAAAGAAAAGCTGTTCCTATTAGCTGATGGTACAAGGACTGGGGGAAGGGGAAACAGATTTCAGGCTTTGGGCAAGAGATGCAGGGGAATGTGAGGAAGAACTTTTTTCAGCGAGTGGTAACGGGTACTGACCTGGAACTTGCTGCCAACGAGGGTGGTGAAAGCGGAGACAACGATTTCAAAAGGAAATTGGATGGGTAGTTGAATGAAATAAACTTACAGGGCTACTGGGATCAATTGAGGAAAAAGGGACTGATTAGATTCATGCTGGGTCTCTAGAGAAATCCAATGGGCTGAGTGGCCTCCTTCTATCCCATAATGGCTCTAAGCTCAGAAAAGGCATGAGTGGAGATAGAAAAGAAACTAGAGAGAGATGAGAGTTCAGAGTTAAGGCAGGGGTACTCTCAGCATAGAAAAGGGAGAGAAGTGGCAGAGGAAGCTCAATCATAGTGATAAAGCCCATGTGCTCCTCATGCTTATTGTTGGAGGCATAGGAGAGACTTTAAGAACATTGTTCAGTCAAGGAGCTGGGATTATCTTTGTATTCCAGGATCATCCTGGGATAGCGAAGTTTTAGCGAGAGCAGGATCTGATGTTTTGTGTGGTCCAGCCAGATCTGGTGATGGATGGCTATATCGGTTGCCCATCAAAAACATTCGTCTGCGCCCTTGGTTTTGAAGGAGGGGAGATGAGGGGCGTATTGGGGGTACAACCAGGCCAGGTGTGTCATGGTTTTAATGGGGACTATGACATAGGTGAAGGCGAGTGTGTCGTCGAGCAGATCGGTAGCTACAGCAATGTTGTGAATGGCAGTCCAGAATGTTGGGATTTTGAAAATGCAGTTGATCAAACTTCATGAAAGGGAAATTAAACTTGACAAAACTATTAGAGTACTTTGAGGGTATAACTAGCAGGGTAGATAAAGGGCAACCAGTAGATGTAACAGATTTCCATTTTCAGAAGGTATTTGATAAGGTGTCACATGGACAAAAGAGCTGAACTCGAGGTGAGGTGAGAGTGACTGCCCTTGACATCAAGGCAGCATTTGACAGAGTATGCCATCAAGGAGCCCTAGCAAAACTGAGGTCAATGGGAATCAGGGGGAAAACCCTCCGCTGGCTAGAGTCATACCTAGCGCAAAGGAAGATGGTAGTGGTTGTTGGAGGTCAATCATCTGAGCTCCAGGACATACTGCAGGAGTTCCTCAGGCCCAACCATCATCAGCTGCTTCATCAATGATCTTCCTTCAATTAGAAGGTCAGAAGTGGGGATGTTTGCACAATGTTCAGCACCATTCATGACTCCTCAGATACTGAAGCAGTCCATGTAGAAATGCAGCAAGACCTGGACAATATCCAGGCTTGGGCTGATAAGTGGCAAGTAACATTCGCGCCACACAAGTGCCAGACAATGACCATCTCCAATAAGAGAGAATCTAACCATCTCCCCTTGACATTCAACGGCATTACCATCGCTAAATCCCCCACTATCAACATCCTAGGGGCGACCATTGACCAGAAACTGAACTTGAGTAGCCATATAAATAGCGTGGCTACAAGAGCAAGTCAGAGGCTAGGAATCCTGTAGTGAGTAACTCACCTCCCGACTCCCCAAAGCCTGTCCACCATCTACAAGACACAAGTCAGGAGTGTGATGGAATACTCTCCACTTGCCTGAATGGGTGCAGCTCCAATAACACTCAAGAAGCTCGACACCATCCAGGACAAAGCAGCCCGCTTGATTGGCACCCAATCTACAAACATTCACTCCCTCCACCATCGACGCACAGTGGCAACAGTGTGTACCATCTACAAGCACTGCAGCAATGCACCAAGGCTCCTTAGACAGCACCTTCCAAGCCCGCAACCTCTACCAACTAGAAGGACAAGGGCAGCAAATGCATGGGAACACCAGCACCTGCAAGTTCCCCTCCAAGTCACACACCATCCTGCCTTGGAACTATATCGCCGTTCCTTCACTGTCGCTGGGTCAAAATCCTGGAACTCCCTTCCTAACAGCACTGTGGGTGTACCTACCTCAAATGAACTGCAGCGGTTCAAGAAGGCAGCTCACCACCACCTTCTCAAGGGCAATTAGGGATGGGCAATAAATGCTGGCCTGGCCAGGAGACCCACATCCCTGAATGAATTTTTAAAAAAAAATCAGAGCTCTGGGATTAGGCTAACATATTAATATGGATTACAGACTCCTTAACAGATAGAACAAGGGGTGATTTTCAGGATGGCAGGTTGTAATTAGTGGAGTGACACAAGAATCAGCACTTGGGCATCTTTATCAATAGCTTAGATGTGGGGGCAGAGTGGAATTCATCCAAACTAGGTGGCAAAGTAAACTGAAGAGGGTGTAAAAGGACATGGACCAGTTAAGTGATTCAGCAAGAAGGTGACAGATGAAATATAATGTGGGCAAGTATGAAATTATTCACTTTGGTGGGAAAAATGGAAAAGCAGAACATTTTTCAAAGGAGAGACTAGTAAATATTTGCGTGTGTGGTGGTTGGGGGGGTCTTTGTACATAAATCACAAAGTTAACATGAAGGTACAGCAAGCAATTAGGAAGGCAAATGTTATGTTAGCTTTTATTGCAAAAGGATTGCAATGCAAGAGTAAGTCTTGATGCAATTACATAGGGCTTTTGTTGAGACTACACCTGGAGCACGGTGTAGTTTTGGTCTCCTTACCTAAGGAAGGATATACTTCTTAAAGGGGGTGCAACACAATTTTGCTAGATTGATTCCTGGGATGGGAGGCCTGTCCTATGGAGCAGGAGATATTGAATAGAATACTCTAAATTCCAGAGAATATAGGCCCAATGAGATGCCATCTCATTGAAACATATTAAATTCTCAGAGGGCTTGACAGGATAGATAGAAGCTGAGAGGCTGAAGAGTGTTTAGAAGTCGAGGGCAGTCTCAGCATAAGCAGTTGACCATTTAGGACCAAGATGAATAGAAATTTCTGCAGAGAATTGTGAATCTTTGCAATTCTCCACCCCAGAGAGCTGTGGATGCTCTGTTGCTGAATATATTCAAGACTGAGATCGATAGATTTTTGGGCACCATGCTGCTACTGAATAGTACAGCAGCCTCGCGGAGCCATATGGCCTACTCCTGCTGCTGTTCCTTCTAACGTAAGCGAATGGGGAGTGTTTTTCCCTGATGTTCATGCAGCCTCTAGCATTTGAAATGTTGCTGCACTTCTACTATCCTGCTCATTCAGCCCAAACTCCACAAGCATCTCATTACATAAAGGGTGGGTAGGGGCCAAATCAGCAGATATATCTTAATTTTTATATGTTTTAGAAGGCTACTCTGCAGTGATTCATTTAATACAAAAGCACACACATAATTCATCCAGTAATTAAATGTTTAATGATCATCCTTCAAGGGCACGACCTCAGATCTTAAGAAACATTCAGGTACAGGCTGCAACAGGGTAGAGAGCAGCAGCAAAAGTCACTAATAAGGTTAGAAAAATGAACATTTATTCAGTACGCCACATCCTTTCATTCACCAAATTTCAACATAAACCAGCAGCAGTACAGTTGGATACGGCCACTGTCTCATCACCTCTGGGTCTGGATCAGAGTCTAGTCCAGAATCAAAAAGGCCAAAGTCTCCCCTCGCTCTCAAAGAGGCAGTCACACAGTGCAATTCCTAGAAGACACACACATCCATCATACTAACTGGTAGCTCACTCGCATGGTTGATGCAGTAAGGTGCCCTTCAAATGCCAGCCTTAAGATAGCTTCCGTGGCAGGCTGGAGAGCGCATGGCATAGCCATAGGGCAGAAGTGTGCAGACTCCGCACCAGCTGCCACTTCTCACCCGGAAACAAAACTCCAAAGTTCCGTATTTAAATATATAGGGGGAAAAAAAAAGTCCTTTAATTCCTCCCCTAACTATCGTCCCATCCTCTCCTGGAGGAATCAGTCTGGTATGGTACACGTGACTATTATTGCACCTCCAGCCCGTTACGTAAGCAAGCAGTCTTCACGTATACACACAAGCAACTGCTGACTATTCAACCATGGGAGGGACTTTACAGCCATCCCCAATTATTTTCCCATGACCACACACACGTTTCCCAGCAGGGGGCACTACATGGCAATGCTGGAAATGTTGGCTGGGGGTCAGAGCATCCAACTGTAACTCACCAACTACCCTGTACCATTCCTACCTGATTGAGACTCACCCGACACAGCCTGGAGCTGGCACTGAACTTCAGGTGATCTATATAGCTCTAAAAAGCTGGGGGTTTGGGACTATTCACATGAGCAGCTTTTACCAGCTCCAGTCCAGGCAATGGTGATAAAATGGGTGTGATTGTGCCATGGGCAGGAACCTCCCGAGTAGTGGTGTTGTACCAGCACTGTCGGACCGAGACAAGTGCAATGCTTCATGGGAAACCCAGCAATTGCTCCAGTCTCCGCCTCTCAACACTGGCTAGTCTTGACAAGGGGTAAGGTAGTGGAAAGGGAATAGGGAGAGGGAGAGAGGAGCAGAAGAGATAGCGAGTGCAAGTTGGGAGAGGGTAACTTTCACAAGAACTAAGGGATGAGCAAAGAAGAGGCAGGGGAAAGAAAACAAGAGCTGTCTTGGATCAGCTGCAACAACCCTCAGTTGATTAGCTCTCTGAATACAGTGATTGTGTTACAGACACAATGTCCATGGTCCACATGACATCCTTGCCTCTTGATCTGTATAGGCCGGGACAAGTGCAATATCAAAATCAACTGTAAATACTGCTGCCCATCCCAACCTACACAAAACAGGGGACGGGCATCCCAGCATCCTCTCCGCTCCTCGTACGTCCTCCTTGGTTTTTCAGTTCACAGTCCAACAGAACCTCATCCGCCCAGAGAATCTACAACGTAGCCCAGCGGCTTCCAACATCTTACACATCCGAAAAGTGGCGAGGGCTTTAGACTCTTGAGTTCATCTCGGTTGGGCATTACAACAGTGCAATTGCACCTGCAATTGTTCACAAATATGTGCATGAGATATTTTAAATAGTTGGCAATTTAAGAGTCATCAGAATACTGCCCGATCTGCCAGCAGTACCACACCCATGAAGCATCACCACTTTTCAGGCCATGTCGGCACCAATTCTGTTGCAATGTCCTCCAAGCTCACTGCAGAATAGCCAGGGTAGAATTAAATACCCAATGCTTGCCCAGCCCTCCCATACAGTAACAGAGGAAAAATTAAACAATTGCTTAAGTTTTGCTCACACCTCAGCACCCATGTTTCACTGCACAGGCAGGTTGCTCCTTGCAGCAAGGAGACTACATTCAATTGTTCCATTCTAAATGTACAAGTCACATTCGACTATGCTGTCTGCTCCGGTCCTCAAGGCCCTTCTGGTCCAGTCTTCAGCCTCTGACTTGTGACGTCAATTGGCAAGATGCTCCTGATTTTGTTCGGGATTGGCTTGATACTCACCCGCCCAGTGTGTGGGATTGCCGACAGGGCTCTCTCCTGGGCGACTCGCCACTGCCGATGCAGTCAGTTTTGCGTGGATTTGCACAGCAATGAGAATCACCAACTGACTGCAAAGCCAGCAAAACTAACCGCGGATCGGCACCATTCAGCGCCGAGGCCAGCCCCGACAGAGGTTCGTTGCCTAACTGCAGAGAAGGAAAAGGGATCAAACATTTCCTGTCTCCCGCCCACCACCTCCCCCCTCCCAAATCAAACGACTGCAAATCACAGACTTGCACAGAGGGCTTCAGGTACAGTTTTGAAGCAAGATTTCAATAAAGCAAGGGACTCAAAGGAAAGACTTTTCTTTTCAACTCCCAAGCTCGTTCTCCTATGACAGAAGGTGATCTGCTGGCCACCGCTCACACCTACTGCAAACAACTCCAAGTGTCTCCTTTCACAGCAGTGCAGCCAAGACAAGGAGCTCAACAATGAAGTGGGAGGCCCACCCTTGTAACGTTGGAAGAGAGTGCAGATACTGGTCTTCCTTTGGACAATACTGTCCAAACAGTTCACTGACACATGGGAAAAAGGATAATTAAAACAGGGCCAGACAAATAAGCTGTTAGCCTTCAGGGACCCACAAATAAAAATTTAAACCCATAGATTTTCATCTATGCCATGCCACTGATGCCAACAGATCTCGCTGCTCCGAGTTAGCACCCTGACAAATGCTAAGACTAGCTCTTCCCAAACCTCCTAGCTCACAAAATTAGGAACAGAAGCAGGCCATCAGCCCATCGGGCCTGTTCCAACATTCAATTAGATCATGGCTGATCAGTATCTTAACTCCATTTACCCACCTTGGATCCATATCCCAGAATACCCTTACCTAACTAAAATCTATCAATCCGTGTTTCAATTGACCCCCAGCTTCAACAGCTTTTTGGGGAGGATGCAGAGAAAAGAGAGTTCCAATTCAAACAGCGTACAACAGTGAACAAGAAACACAAGGGCAAATAGGGCCAGGTTGTCAGGGCTTCGATAAGTTGCATGGGCAGGTCCACAATTAGCTCACAGGCTACAGTTTGACAACGTTGTTCTGAACACAAGATGCAAAAATTCCACTGGAAGTTGTAAAAATGGGCAGGAGCTGGCATTCAGTGGCTGCGCATTTCAACCCCCACCCCTTGCCCCCTCACACCAAAAGAGCTTACCAATACGTGCATCCATAAAAACAACCGGCTGACACGACTTCATCCAAGGTTAGGACTCAAACCAAAAGCCAACTAGCCAGGCCGAATGTTCAGCCATCGCACAAGACATCTGGATTTCAATCGATCCTTCTTGGTCTGAGGTGCTGCAGGCGCATGGATTCAAGCAGCGCTGAAAGTGATTGTTCTGCAGTAGGTTTCAATGCGACTACCTGCACTACAAGCACTTTTGGGCTGCATGGACATTGCCCTCCTTCATTTCAAGACAAGAGGAATCATCGTCATTAGGACATCAAATCTCCTCTCCACCCCGCAGCAAGTCGGACAATTTCCCTTCCCTCCCTCAGACACTAGGATACGATCACTTTAGTGACAGACTGCAAATAAGAGTCGTCTTGAGGTCTTGCAAGGCCTGTACCTGTAGGACTTGCTGCTGTCCCACCACCTTCTCTGGAATCTGCAGGATATCCAATAAACAGATGGGTGGCTAATGGAAGAAAAACAAAACAGATTTAGATCTGGATGGGAGCAGGACTTGCTGTCAGGACAAAGCTAGGCTGTGGAAAGATGAGATCAAATAATGTAAGGTCAGAGAATTCAAACAGTTATACAGGGTGTCAAAGAATATGGTCGATGGTTCCAGAGTTCAAAGTTCAGCAGTCTCCTTAATACTCCCAAGCGTCAGACACTACCCGACAAATTAAAACCACAAGGATCTTTCTGTCTCAAACGGAGAATCGTTAGTGTGGAGAAATAACACTTTCCATTTCAGTCACCCTGCATCACCCAGGTCAGGTACTCAGGTTAGATACAAGCTAAAGCTCCCTCTGCGCTGTCCCATCATTGGGAAACCATCCCAATAACTCGAACAAATTCTCCCATTTTGCACAGCAGCTGCCCTATGACCTCTCAGACAGATGACCAACAGCTCAAGATCTTGCTAACGTTCCTGTCAACATACACCTGAAGAACAGCCAACTGGCAGGTGGGTGCGGTGGTGGTGCCCCAAGGCTGTACCCCACAAATTCAATGCCTGCAGGATGTGGGGGTGGAATCCCTTCTGAAGAAAATCCTTCAACAGAGAAAGCCAACTATGTGACCGAGCAGCTGGTTTGATCCACCAACAGAGATTTAGGAAAGGCTGTAGTTGTACATTTTTACAATTTGATTAAAAAAAAAGAGAATCCATGCCGACAGAACAGATCACCATATGGTTGTAATGAGGCTGCATCCAAAATAGAGGCAGGTCAAAGGGCATTTTCCTTTATTTCCTGTCAGCAATTGGGTACAACAGTGCTTGAAGTGTAAACAGTGTAGCTAGGATTCACTGTACACTACCTACCACTATTTGCACTTTGGCACTCCAGACCCAGAATAAGCACCTTTAACCGCTCCACTACCATCTCAAACCACCTTCGAAAAATTGAACTAATTTCCAAATTTTTCCAGGTTTGGCTGGGACTGCCAATTCTGAAACCAGGCACGATAGGGATAGAATTATATCATGGGTTTTGATCATTGCTTGATTTCACAGCTTTGCTTCGCTGATAAGAAGCTACAGGAGCAAGCTCATCAGAAAAGATAAAGTTTTGCCATACATGCTGCTTAAAAACTGGATTAACCGCGACAAAAAAAGGTCAAGTGGCAATCTCCAAGAGACTGCTATTATAGATTCACGATTTGCATTGCATTTGCAGGGATCATCATGAAATATTGAAGCCTGTATCTGAACAAGGGATGTTACATAAACACGATAGGTCATCACAAACCTGTCACTCTTTCCTTGAGCTCAATCTCACCTTCTCACCAAATATCTCTATTCTCTACCACTCGAGAAACTCACCATCTCAAACCTGTCATTCACTTCAATCAATCCTGATCCTTTCTTCCTCACGCTCATTAAAATAGCAAAGTGATTCTTGACAATGCAGTGGCCCGCTGACGTCATCGGAGTGCGCCAAGCTGCACACATGCGCAGGTACATCTTACTAGGACATGGTGGCGCCTGCACGGATGACATCACCACGCAGCGCTAACGTAATCGCGTATCCGTGCCAGTTCCATGTTCACGCATGTGCGATAAAGGGTCATCAGGTATCCAGCCCCTCACTCGGCTGGAGGAAGCCGCTGAATGGGAGACTTTGAGGCTGGAACTCTCCCTCCTCGCTCCAGGCCTCGACGCTTACTCCCCTCAGCCGCTCGTTCCAGACCTCACTGTTCCCCTGGCTGATCGTTCCTTGCTTCGCGCCACCCCGCTCTCTGGCCGCTTGCTCCCCGCCCCCTCCTCCAGCCACTGGCTCGAGGCTGTGTTTCTTCCCTCCTCTCGACCACTCGCTCCTACGTCGACCCATCACCCCTTGATTCTTCTGGCGGCGTGTGAAGGCTGATGAAACATGGGAACGAGTGGCCGAGAGGAGGGAAGCAGCGCGACCCAGAGCTCGCAGCTGTTTTGGGGAGGGGGGGGGGGGGGGGGGGAAAAGAGGAGGAGGAAGAGAAGAGAAAGCAGCCGGTGGGGAGATGGGGGAGAAAGCGAGTTGCCAAGGGAGGAGATCAGTCAGTCAGGCGGGAGCTAGTAGCTGTATTTAGGTGAAATCAGTCCTGGTCAGTCATATAAACAAATCATAACAACGAATTGGCAGCACATTTTATACTCTGCCAGATTTTCTTTTCCATCGATCAGGTTGCCAATTCACTATTTTCCAATGGAAATTCAATCATAAAATTCCTTTTGTATTTAACAGGATTACTGGAATATTAAATGGATCTGAGGATTACAGTTAGTATCCTGTAACTACATAGTAGCATATTACTGGGCTTCCCCCCAACTTAATGTAAGGTTAATTTGCTGGAACGATCTAGCCACGAGCATTTCCTGTGATAAATTGAGCAGCGCCATCTTTAATCCTGGCAGCTACCTGAACGTCGCAGACACTGATGCTCCAGTTGAAGAGCCTGCATTTGCGTATGTGCAAGCACTGCGCCACCTAGTGGTTACGTGGTTTGCAAACAGCCTTAAAATAACTCTGCCTGAATTCCCTATTTGATATTAATTTTTAAACTGCACTTCACCCATTTCTTGTTTGAACCTTTAGTGAAGGAAAGCACTTTGAGTGACAGGGTTACCCAACACTAGGGCTTCTGTAAGTCAACTCAAAAAAAAGAGGATACATTTGGCCTGGTGATTCCAAAGATTCGACATGGTCAAATCATGAGTACTGATTGGCTGAAGAGGGACATATTGTTCAATTAAAATCATTTTGCCTCCGTTATCCAGAGATTTCCCCTTTTCAATTACTTCAACTTTTGACATTCAACCATCTTTCACATTCAACTTCTTTCCTCAAACAGAGATGATATAGCGAAGAGGTGGAAAGAGCAGCAGCAACAGGAAGGTGACAGAAAAATCAACAACAGAAGTGTTTTAAGAGGAGAAAAAGAAATAGGCCAATGATTTGGAAAAAACATATTTTCTCACACTTAAAATTGCTCTTCCTTCCCCTTGGGTCCCACAGGAAACAACTGCTGCCAGCAAATGGTCAGCCACAAGTCAGGAAAGTGGAGGAGTATTCAGAAACAGGCAGGAAGTGAACAGCCATTGTTGTGGGCGAATTTTCATCAAGTCAAGGTGAAGGCTGGATATGCAGACAACAGCTGGCAATGCCAGTGGGCACTTCTGTGCCAACTTGCAACCCACCACTCCTTTGCCACTGACTCTCAATTGGAGCCACTCCTCCAGAGTGGCTCTGAGTCTCTGTTCACAGCCTATTCAGACTGGACACTTATTTGGAGCTACCCCCACAGGACAATGCCTGCCCCACCCCCACCTCATTGCCCACTCAAGAGAGCAAGCCTGTACTCTCTGTGCCCACAGAGCATCAGTCCTGTACACACTTTCTCTTGTAGTCTCCCCACCTCAGCAACTGCTAGTGCAGCTACCAGCTCTATAGGGCAACGTGCTCGGGGCCTAACTGGAGCAAGACGCTGGCAAGGGCTGTGACCAGGCCTACTGATTCACAGCAATCGATAAAGATAAATTCTGCTTTGAGGACATGGGTGTGTTTTTCAAAAAAAATCATTCAGGATGTGGGCATCACTGGCAAGACTGACATTTACTGCCCATGCTAGGTGACCTAACTGAAGGACTTCAATGCCCTCTTATATGGCCTAGCAAGAATCAAGCACATTAGTGTGGGACTGGAGTCACATACAGGCGAGACCAAGTAAAGACAGCAAATTTCTTTCCCTAAAAGCACACTGATGACCCAGTTCGGTTTTTATGATAACCCGAGAACTTCACAGTCACTTTTACTGATATCGGCTTTTTTTTTAAATTTCCAGATTATTTTTCCGTAAACTGAAGTCAAATATCCATACTGGGATTTAAACTCGGGATTATTAGCCAAGATGTCTGAATTACAAGCCCAGTGCCATAGCCACTACACTAACACAGCATTGATTAGCTTTTGTGAAAGCTTAAAAACATCTTTGATGATGGTGACTGACAGAAAGACGGAGACAAACCATGCATTGAAAGGCGGGGATGGGGAGGAATAAGGTTACAGGGCATTCTATCCGTACAATCATTGGGAACTTGCGATCAGAGGGTGGCTGGATCTTCAGGGAAGATGGTGTGTACAAGGAGCACGTTAAGTGCTTACACTGCAGTAGAAGGCCTCATCACTACCTGCACTGTCAGCACTTTGGCACTACTCGGACAGATGGCCGCACAATAGTTTCCACGGTAACGCATTCCTCCAGAGGCCCACCGAACCTTCCAGTAAATCACAGGCCTTTCAATATATTTGTAGCTAAACACCGTACAGAGAAACTGAACTACATTATACTGGGATGGGGAGGTGGGAGAGAGAGGCGGAGGAACAGCAAAGCACATTAAATAGAGCTTACCATGAAGCAATTTTTAAAAATCCATCTATACTGGGACTCAGAACATGCAGGCTCCAAACATGGCATCGCCTGAACCATCAGCACAATAGAGTAATCCCAGTCATTATTCTAGGGCTTTCAGATTCTTAATTTATTAATTCCCAAAGACATCCCAGCAAGAATATTGCAATTTTATTTCATATATATATATATAAAAAGGAAAGTCTATTACAATTTAAATTCCTCCTCCCTGGCTTTATCCACCCATAGACGCTACACCCAATTGGGCAGCCCTTACGTGCACATCTAGACAGGAAGTATTAGCATGCAACTCAACTATGGGAAAGTTTGATCCATCCTTGCCCAAACGTCATGTGCATGCACCTCAATAACCAGTAGGAGGCACTGGGTAGTGATCAGGAGTGGAAACCACTGCTGATTCTTTTTAATAGTCCAGGGGACACTGCGACCAGCTGTAGGGTCCTCAGTACCACTCCAACAGAAAGTGATGGTTCAGCATAAATCAGGGATTGAACCCAGGCCTCCTTGGTCTTCACAGTTCACAAATGAAAATACACACACCCGTTTTAAAAAAAAAGTAAATTTACTGACCTGTTAACCGGCCTTATTTATACAAGTCTGCTGCTATAAACTTTGTAGGACGTGCAAGCAACAGGGACTAGAATTGCAATGGTGTAGTTGGGTGATTTTATAAGCCTGTATAATAGTGTATAAGCACTTGCATGCTTGTTTGAAATTCCTCTCCCCACTACTTGAAAAGGAATGGGTTAATACTGCCGCTAACAAACTGCAGATGCATACCTACAGGATAGTATCGGGGGTGGGGCAATCAAAACCGGAACTGGCAATTCCTACCTGACAGGTTCGAGGGTTAAAGGAAGACCTTAAAATTTTCCATCATGATAGCTGCGGCTCAGTCTGTAGTACACGCGACTCCCAGTCAGAACATTGTGGGTTCAAGTCCCACTCCAGAGATGAGCGCGCAAAGTTGAGGCTGACAGTGCAGTACTGATGGAGAGCTGCACTGTTGGAGATGCCATCTTTTGCGAGAGATGGTTAAACCTGTCTGCTCTGATCATCATATTGCTGTTTATGGCACCTTGTGTGGAAAAATAGCAGCCAATTTGCAAACATTACAACTGAGAGTACACTTCAAAAATATTTCATTGGCTGTAAAGTGCATTGGGGAGTCCTGAGACTGTGAATGGCAATATAATACATGTGGAATTTTTTTCTTTTTGTTTGAGGAACAGTGAAAGCGCTCTTAGAATCTCTTTTCATGGAAGCTATCTTTTTGCGCAAGTACATTTTTTTTCAAAACAGTCACAATCTTCCTGAAGCCTGTTGAAAGGAGCGGTGAGGTGGTGGTTGGGGGGGGGGGGGGGGGGTGCTGAATTTAGGCCTCACTCAGTAAGCTGCGCAAATCTTGCTTATTTATGGGGAAGAAAAGAAAAAACAATTCACATTAACTATTCAGTTTGGTCAGTAAGCTGTTAAAAGATGCCTCTGTGCAGCTGGCTGTTCAATCAGCCTAAGTACCCATCTGTCCTGAGGATAAAACATCTGCAGGGAGTATGGATAACCTCCTCCCCCTCCCCCGCACGAGGTCACGTCCCTTCTCAGGATATGCCGATCCTCGGCCTGCCTGGTGAAGCCATCTCTCAATGACTGCATCGGTAGATTGCCGATTGGACAGAACTTCCCCCCCCCCCACTTTAGTGTTGAGCTCTGCCGTGGTTCTCACGCTTGGAACGGGAAGGAGAGAGGCGGGCTCGACTGATCCCATTCTCCATTGTGTACCTGACCCCTCGGCCCCTCAGTAACCTCTCCATCCTGACCCCAACAAAGGCTACTCTGGCTGCATCAATCACCATTGTCACGCAGACTAATGTGTCATGCATTCCGGGGCGAGTCAAAATTCAATGGAGCCTTCAGGGTCACTGCCCCCTCCCCTCAGGTAGGGGTCTGCACTGATTAAAACTCTATACAAGGGGCTTACAGATGGCCAATAAAAGCAGGCATTCAACAATGGACTGTCAAGGTTCAGCAAGACAAAAGAAACCCCACCCCCACTCTCCCCCAAAAAAGCTATTCTCAAATCAAACAGTGTAAGGAGTTCAGACAACGTCCCAGTCTCCAGGGCTGTGGTACCTCGAATGAATGGTGGTTCTCTTTATGCACACTTTCGGATTCAAGGGTTTAATCCCCTCCCACCCGTGCATTTATACGTCTTCTACGAACTTGGGACACCCCAAAGTGTTTTATAATCAATGACGTACTTTCTGAAATGTAGTCACTGTTGCAATGTAGAAAATGTGGTCGTCAATTGGTTCACAGCAAGCTCCCAAAAACAGAAATGAGACTGATTTCTGGAGTAAGAGGGTTGTCCTATGAGAGATTGAAGAGAATGGGCCTACATTCTCTCTAAAGTTTAGAGGAGAGATGATCTCACTGAAATGTAAACGATTCCGAGTGGGTCGATGCTGAGAGGTTGTTTCCGCTGGCTGGGAAGTCTGGAACCAGAGGCACGGTCTGAGGATAAGGGGTTGGCCATTTAGGACTGAGGTGAGGAGAAATTTCCTCATCGAGGGTTGGGAATCTTTGGAATTCTCTACCCTAGAGAGCTGTGAATGCTCAGTACTGTGTAAATTCAAGACAGTGATTGATAGATTTTTGAACTCTTATGGGTATCAACGGATTGGGTGAGAAGGGAGAGTTCTTTTTTATATAAAGAGATACAGCACTGAAGCAGGCCCTTCGGCCCACCAAGTCTGTGCCGACCATCAACCACCCATTTATACCAATCCTACACTAATCCCATATTCCTACCACATCCCCTATATTCCCCTACTTATACTAGGGGCAATTTATAATGGTCAATTTACCTATCAACCTGCAAGTCTTTGGCTGTGGGATGAAACCGGAGCACACGGCGAAAACCCACGCGGTTCACAGGGAGAACTTGCAAACTCCGCACAGGCAGTACCCAGAATCGAACCCGGGTTGCTGGAGCTGTGAGGCTGCGGTGCTAACCACTGCGCCACTGTTGGGGCAGAAAAATCAGCCATGGTATTACTGAATGGTGCAGCAGACTCAAGGGGTCGAATGGCCTACTCCTTCTCCTATTTCCTTTGCTCTTACATAGTTAACAAATAGATAATCTGTGTTGGTACATTGGTTGATGGATAAACATTGGCCAGGGCACCAGGGATAACTCCCCTGCTCGTTGTATAGCATGGTGGGATCTTTTATGTCCATCCAAGAGGACAGTTGGGGGTTCAGTTTAATGTCTCACCTGAAAGAGGGTACCTCTGACAGTGCAGCACTGGAGCATCCATCTGGATTATATGCTCAAGATTCTGGAGTGGGATTTGAACCCACAAATTCTGACTCTATGATTTTATCATCTCTAGAGGTTGGTGGTGGATGGGGGCTGTTAGCAGACTTTAGGGTAAGGTTTCATTGGAGCAACACGAGAAGACGAGCACTATCAACAGATGGGAATCCATCTTTCCCGCCCCCCCCCCCCAATCGAGGGGGGGGGGCCATGCATGGGAAACAAATAATTTGGCTCATTTATGGCAGGAAACAGGACATAATCTGATCAGATTGACACAGGGCTTTTAGCAATTTTGGAATTAGTGTTCAAGCAAATGGGAGAGAAGCAGTCAGGTTATCCCTTAGGTCGGTCCTTTATGGGAGGGCATCAGAGTTTGACCCTATTCTCAGCCCATGTACTCAATGTGCCCTCTCCGGCATGCTTACCGGTAGCCAACATGAGCAAGAATCCCTCACTGATACTTTCTTCCCCCTCTCTCTCGCCCAGGGGCACTGAGGCCAGCTCAAACCACCCAACTGCAATGAGCTAACTCAAGAGCTTCTGCTCTTTGTTTGGTTAGCATTTAACTAATGATCCCTTTATTCACTGTGGGAGGAGGAGAAGGTGGGAGGAAAAGGCCAGAACTAAGGATAGAGAAAGGAAAGGAGGAATGAGGGAAGGAATAAGGGAAGTTACTCATCTATACCTACCTTTGACAGCAGGTTAAATGAGCCACACATACATACATCACCTAAATCCTGAATTTCACTCATGCCATTCGTTTTGAAAATTCGTTTGCAACTGGTGGTCCTATGGCAGATATTGGAGCTGGTGAGCTGGAGTGTCTGTTCAATGTTGTTTCCGAGCCCTGTGAACACAAGTAAGCAGTGTTTAAAATGAATAGCACTGCTACAGCGCAGTCACTTCTCAATATTTACAACTAATTCTCCTGTAATATCCAAACACTAGAGTATTCACTCAGAGTGCACAAATACCTACAAGAAATGTGTATAATTCCCAATAAACAATTCCCAGGCCATTCTCTACAAATCCACAGATAACCCTGGCTTTGTTTTCCAAAAGCATACTCAACACCTAACTGCAACACACTTCATGGACTTTGAGGTACTTAACACATTGTACACATCACAGAACAGACACCATGCACCCACACACACAGTCCATTCACTCCAGGAAAACATTACTGAGTCAGCATGAGTCACACAGCCACAGAAGGGGTCTTCCAGACCAGATCATTAGGCCACTCAAACCCAGACGGTTTCCTTTCCACATTTCCTGCCCCCCCCCCCCACCCCACACTTTGTATTTAGTGCAATGGTGGGTGTGTAGCAGGATTGCAGAATGTCCCTTTGAAATGCTGAAAATCACTCAGCAGCACAATGCTCAACTCCTGCCCTTTCAAACTTGTCTTGTGTCTGCATAACACAGGAGTGCAGTACTGCAGGAAACAGTAGGCCCAGTCAGGTGATGAAAGTGTGGGGCACAACAAATCTATCCCATAATGTTAAAACGTATGCATTTATATCATCATATGGTGAAGCAGCGCAGCGACAACACATGTGCAGGAGCAAACGTTTAGGATGTTTGTGAAGATTTAGTCCATGCAATTTGCACGTTTAGTCCAATTGCCTAGTTTAAACTAGAACAGGAGATCCTTTTAACGCATCTCAGAACAAGAAGCATCCAACTTGCAACGTGGCGACCACAAGGTTCCCGAGATCTGGTAGCCCAGCCCTTGAAGCCGGAGGACCAAATAGATTCCTTACATACAGGGTTGTCTTGTTGGACTTTTGTGGGCCGAGAGATTAAGAAACAACTGTTGCCTCATTTGTAGGCTAAATCAAAAACCAGAGCACCAAGATCGGTTAGTATTAACAATATGAAATATCCGCAAAGTAATGGGATTATGGATTTAAACTTTATCCGATTGTAGTTCTTGTTTTTGGAACCCTGGTGTAAAATTGGTCTGGAAGAAAATAAAACAAGGAGTGTGACCTGTTGGTGATGGGCAGGGGGAGGGAGGTGAGGCCTGGGAGGACAAAGTGGGTGGTGGGACCCCCCCCCCATCCCTTTCAACCACAGTCAGTTTGGCTCAGTACTAGCCTTCGTGCTCAAAAACTCACTGGTTTACGCCTAAGCCAACACTTCAGTGCAGTACTGAGGGAGAGCTGCATTGTTGCAGTTGCTTTCTTTCAGATAAGATGTTAAAACCAAACTCAGCCTGTTCAGATTGGATGTAAAAGAACTTCAGGTACTATGTGAAAAAGAGTGGTGGAGCTGACAGCCTGTCATTGCTGATGGTTTGTATCACTCATCCAACAGTACTGGAACACCAAATTAAAGCAAAACACTGTTTTTATTTCAGATATCCAGCATCTGCAAAGTGCTGGAAATACTCAGCAGGTCTGGCAGCATCTGAACTGAAGAAAAGGTCACAGACCTGAAATGTTAACTCGGTTTCTCGCTCCACAGATGCTGCCAGACCAGACTTGGAGTATTTCCAGCACTCTCCGTATTTACTACTGGAACAGATTAGCTGATCAATATGGTTTTCAAGGGATTCAAATAAAACCTAATCATGATTAATAATTTTAATCTCATGATAATCTGGGTTTTAATCATGGCAACATTCTAACCTGCAGGCTGGGGAATCCGTTGAGCAATGGGCCAGTTGAGGCCCAAGGCGATGGGGAGATGGCCTTCAGCAGGCCTCAGGCTCTGACAAAGACCCCTGCCGGCACCCTGGCAGGGGCGCAGCAGGACGGAATAGCCGCATGTGCAAAGGCGAGGATAAGCTTTGTACATGCACAGAAGCTTCTTTAAAAATTCATTTGTGGGATGTGGGCGTTATTGCCCATCCCCAATTGCCCTGGAGGTGGTGACAGTGAGCTGCCTTCTTGAACCGCTGCAGACCATGTGATGTAGGTACACCCACAGGTGTTATGGCAGGAGTTCCAGGATTTTGACCCAACGACAGTGAAGGAACGACGATATAGTTCCAAGTCAGTATGGTGTGTGGCTGAGGGGACCTTGCAGGTAGGTGGTGTTCCCATTCGTCTGCTTCCCTTGTCCATCTGGGTGGTAGAGGCTGCGGGTTTGCAAAGTCCTGTCGAAGGAGCCTTGGTGCGTTGCTGCAGTGCTTCTTGTAGATGGGACACACTGCTGCCACTGTGCGCTGGTGGTGGAGGGAGTGAATGTTAAAGGTGGTGAATGGGGTGCCAATCAAGTGGGTTGATTTGTCCTGGGTGGTGTTAACCTTCAATTGTTGTTGGAGTGGAGTTCATCCAGGCAAGTGGAGAGTATTCCATCACACTCCTGACTTGTGCCTTGTAGATGGTGGACAGGCTTTGGGGAGTCAGGAGGTGAGTTACTCACTGCAGGATTCCTAGCCTCTGACCTGCTCTTGTAACCATGGTATTTATATGGCTACTCTAGTTCAGTTTCTGGTCAATGATGACCCCCAGGATGTTGACAGCAGGGGATTCAGTGATGGTAATGCCGTTGAATGTCAAGGGGAGATGGTTAGATTCTCTCTTGTTGGAGATCATCACCACCTCATACTTAAGTAGCAAGCACCTTTTGTGCTACATATCAGTCAAAGCCGGATATTGGCCAGGTCTTGCTGCATTCGGCTCAGACTGCTTCAGAATCGGAGTAATTGCGAATGGTGCTGAACACCGCAATCAACAAACATCCCCACTTCTGACCTTATGATGGAGGGAAGGTCATTGATGAAGCAGCTGAAAATGGTTGGGCCTAGGACACTACCCAGAGGAACTCCTGCAGCGATGTCCTGGGGCTGAGATGATTGGCCTCCAACAATCGCAACCATCTTCCTTTGTGCTAGGTATGACGCCAACCAGCAGAAAATTTTTCTCAATTCCCGCTGATTTCAATTTTGCTGGGGCTCCTTGATGCCACACCAAATGCTGCCTTGATGTCAAGGACAATCATTCTCATCTCTTTTGTCCATGTTTGGACAAAGGCTGTAATGAGGTCTGGATCTGAGTGGCCCTGGCAGAACCCAAACTGAGCATCAGTGAGCAGGTTATTGCTGAGTAAGTGCCACTTGATAGTACTGTAAATGACACCTTCCATCACTTTGCTGATGATTGAGAGTAGACCAATACGACAGTAACTGGTCAGATTGTATTTGTCCCGCTTTTTGTGTACAGGACATACCTGGGCAATTTTTCACATTGCCAGGCAGGTGCCAGTGTTGTAGCTGTACTGGAACAGCTTGGCTAGGGGAGGGGCAAGTTGTGTTCTGGAGCACAGGTCTTCAGAACTATTGCCAGAATGTTGTCAGGGTCCATAACCTTTGCAGTATTCCAGTGCCTTCAGTTGTTTCTTGATATCACACGGAGTGAATCGAACTGGCTGTGATGCTGGGAATCTCGGAAAGAGGCTGAGATGGATCAACCACTCAGCACTTCTGACTGAAGATGGTTACAAATGCTCCAGCCTGGTCTTTCACGCTGATGTAGCAAGCCAAACCAAAGGCACCTCCAAGGTACTCAGTGTAACTTCCTTAACTGGTGCACATTAAAAAAAAAATTCATCGCCCCCCCGTTCTGTCAAAACTATCAATGTGCTAAGCCACGGAAAGGTCATTTATCTCATTGCTATTTGTGGGATCTTGCTATACACAAACCAGCTGCTGTGTTTGCTGACAAGTGCAACCACAATAAAAATAATTAATACCCGTAAAGCATTTTGAGATGGCCAGAGAACTTGAAAGGTGCTTTATAAAAAGTTACGTTTGCTCTTGCTTCATAAATATTGCAACACTGCAAATGACAACTTTCCAATGACATCCCTGCTCAACTTAATTAATAAACAAGCGAACAGCCCATGAGTTTGCATGAGGGGGCAGGTGAGAGGGTGCATTGAAAATACAGGACACCAGAATTCTTGACACTCCATTGACGGACAACTCCTCCACGCATTACAGCAAACGCAGAGGCAGGAATGAGAGAAAGGTGGTTTCTCCACCTAGGCAATGACAATGTAAAGATTCTCCTCTGTTCCAAGGAGAAAGACGTAGGATTACAGAGCTTGCAACTAGAGCTATGTTGCCAACACCCGCTTCTGCCTTCAGTAATGGTGCATCATTTCTGCCATTCCTTTCAAGGCAAGTTGCTCATCTCCACCTGGTCACTGGCTTACCCTGTAAAATAGGGCAGATTACAAAGAGGGAGAGCAGTGCCTGATTTTCTCCCGCATCATGATAAACCTGTACATTGCTGGTGGGGCACTCAAAGAGTGCAAAGAAGTTTGCGTGACGGGATTTAAAAAATAGATGTGCAATGAATGAATGGGAGATAAAAAGACAACACACGCACACATAGCAGAGCTTTCCTTGGATTAGGGACAGTGGGGGGGGGGGGGGGGGGGGGGGTTGGGGCAAGAAAGCAAGAGACAAACCCTATCTGCCAACCAGCCCTGAAGCTGGCCCTGAACAGAAGAACCAACTGTGCTGAGCTGGAAAAGCAGATAGAAGAGATAAACAGGCACTGGCCACAAGGTCACTCAGCAGTGTTAACTCTGATTAAACCAGCTCAACAACTCACAGTAGTCATGTCCCTCGTTACTGCCTTTGCACAGGCCTGTTTATCCATGGACTTTCACAGCAAACTGAACTAGTCAGCTTAGCCACCAGGACATTCCCCTTCTCCCACCCCCAGCTTAAAACCAAGTGCTCAGGACATTAGGAGACCCCAACTGGGAACAGGTGCTTGGCTGATCATTTGTCTCCTTTTGTATTAACGTGGTTCAGCAAACAGGCTCATTTCCATCCTGGCCAAACCGGGTGCATTTCTGCTGATCTTTTAAGTTAGGCTGATCACACTATGCAGCTGTAAACTCCTCCCCCACACCTCAGCGTCATCACCACTGATCGATCCCGACAGAGCAAAAAACCCATGCAGTCAATCATAATTTATAGCCATACAGATAGAGTATGTCAGTGTTGGGGAGCATTGTAGTTTTACTACCCAGGCCCAGGTCCACAATGACCTAACAACATGCCACACAGACAGCCTTACTGCGGCAAAGTAGAGAAAGTCATCAATGCATGTCTTTTTTTTTTAAATGCTATCATTTTTTAAACTTGTATTGAGCTTAGCCACATTACAATTTCTTAAAGATAAACTGCCACACAACGTGTGCAGCCTTCACACCTTTGTGGTTCTACCCCACATGTCATCATCACCAACAGATGTAATAGCTAAAAAGACTGAAGGCTGGCAAGATCCTAAAATTCAAAATGGCGGTTCACATTCACCCAATTTGGCAGCCATTTCGCAACAGACTGGGGTCACATGAGCGTTGTTGATGCTCTTTGCAAACACATTCCCATCCCTACCCGCCAAAATACTTTTACCAAAGTTAGTGCGTGACGGAGAGAATTGACCAGCAGGGCCACGTCTGGCAAAGATTCACTGAACAGTCCGATCTCCTAAGCCTCTTGCACGATTCTCTTAATTTGTCACTGCAAACTGACTTAGAACTAAGAGTGCGTCACCTCAGTATTATACAGCCCAAGATGCTCTCTCCAGACAAAGTTTGGAAGAGCAGAATTTACAATTGTACCGAGGAAGGTTTTGCACTGTTTCAAGTGGACCGAACCCATGTGAAAATTTCATTGCACGCACTGCAATCCTCAATACAATGGACTACATAGGCTTTCACTGATCTTCACAGTGTGACAACAGGTATCCCTCCAACACCTCCCGTCTTTCACAAATGAACCGTTTGACCTTTCATGGTAGTACCATCCCTTACAGGGGATATTCCAGTTTTAAAAAATTAAGTTAACTTCCTCTTCTGACAACCAGCCCCCACCCCACCCATAATTATCCCAGCATATTCTCAAGTCATCACAGCACTCACACTAACAGTCTGTGTTCTGTATGCAATAACGTGCCAAGCTTCTTCTCTGGATAGAGAATCAGAAATCACACATCATTTCCTCAAACAGCTCGACTTGGGAGTGCCTACAGACAGACTCTGCTGCAGACACTGCCTGCTCCCTCGCGTCCCACACACAAAATACAAATGTCAACTTGTTCTTCAGCTTGCACGACAACAGCAAGCAGGTTAGTCCCAACCCACTCACCCACCCACTCCCTCCACCCCCCCCATCCCAATTTTCTCTCCTCTCCTCCCGAAGACACGCTGCCGCCTACAAGAGCAGCAAGTGTAAGTCGCCTGTTTGGCCACGCAGGGCATCAGAGGCCAAGTTTGGTTCCTGTCCTCACACAACGCCAGAGGCCACTGGATAGTGGCCAGGAGTGGCACAACTGACTGGGTTTTCACTCATCAAGCCCAGATAAGGCCCATCCTGGTCTGAGTGGCTCAGTAGTACAGGGGCGATATGCTTACCGTGAGACATGGAACCCGTGATATGGGGCAAAGAATCCGAATTCCCTTTGGTTCGCAATATCTCCTTCCCCACCGCCCTCCTTCCAATGTCAAAGCATGTCTCCTATGTGCGCGCCTATTCGGCCAGAACGGCAGCACCAAACTACTAACGCTATTTGGAACTCTGAGCTGTCCATTATGTTGTCCTTAAAGGGAGGTCATCAACCCAAGAGATCAAGGTGGGGCCATAGCATGGTTACCCTCAACAAGGGTCAGGAAGGAGAGCTGCCATGGCTCAGTCGCAGTTAACACTCTCACCTTTGAGTCAGAAGGTTGTGAATTCAAGTCCCACTCCAGAGAGTTGAGTACACAATTTACAATGTTTCAGTGCAGTACCGAGGGAATGCTGTACTGTCGAAAGTGCCGTCCTTTGGACGAGATGTTGAACCGAAGCCCCATCTTCCCTCTTGGGTGGATGTAAAGGATTCCATGGCACTATTTTGAAGAGCAAGCGAGTTCTCCCCAGTTTCCCAGCCAATATTTATGACTCAACCAATATTACTAAAAACAAACAGATAACCTGGCCATTTACCTCAGTTGCTCTTTGTAAATTTGCTGCAGAGTTCCTATATTACAGTGACTACACTTCAAAAGTATCATTGGCAGTAAAGAGTTTTGGGGCGTCCAGAGATTATGAAAGTCTTTTCTAGTTCTGTACGGGGCACTCCTTGGACACAGATACTATTTCATTGAACTTCTCATCCAATCAGTATAGAGGTGTGCATCCTGAAAGCCACTGCTCCTGTCCTCAGCTGCTGCAATAGCACAACAGTGAGCCTAACGTTACCATGGATTACCTGCAAGCTAAGGTTAGAATTCCTTTAAACTCTCACTAGACTATAAAACTTGTATAATCTTCTGCACACATCCTCCCTGCATTCTCTCCAATGTCTGGGCATCTCCTTTACATTGCCACATGACCTATACCGAACACAGCAACATCTGATCAGTGAAACCCCAAAAAAACCTCTTTTCCCACTGTTTGGGGCCTTCAGCCGTTTAGGTCCAAGCTCTGCAATCGCCTGCCTAAATCCCTCTGTCTCTCTCCATCTTCCCCCTCCTTAAAACCTACCGCTTTGACCTACTGTTTGGTCACCTGTCTTAATGTCTCCTTCTCTGGCTCTGTTTTTTTTTGTCTGATCATGTTTATGTCAGAGGCGCTATATAAATACAAGCTGCTGCTGTTAATTTGCCAACCACTATTATTCTGGTCCTAAGTCACGCTGTGCTAATTAAAGTCCATTCACTGTAGACTTGCGTCCCACATTTCTGACCCACGTAAAATACTTCAGTGTTTTACTGCCATGTACCATCACAATTACAACAATCCCAGTCCTTCGGCAAATCTGTTGCTCTGTCCTGCTCTTCCTATTGAGGGCATTGACCCTGTCGTTAATACTGTTGTGTGATCACCAGCAAATTTGACAAACTTATAGTATCCAGGTCGTCCTTGCAGATTAGAAGCAACAGAGGTCTGTGCACTGACCCCTGGCGGCACTCCGCTTAACACCTGGCCCCAGTCTGACACAACCCCTCCAACAAGTAACTTATTTCCTACATAAAACACACACACACACAGCTTATCACCCTGTGTTCTAACCCTGAATCGAGTATCAACAGAGCAGTTAACAGAATAGATTAAAAGAAACCCAGGGATTCCTTGATCACCCAGAACATACAGGATGGGGAATGAAATATCTGGTTACAATCAGTTTGGGACAACCAGCCTCCAGAAGCAGATAATAAGTGTGACTTGTGTTACCATGGTAACGTTTCCAGGGACGCCCAGAATTCTAATCAGTTGGACAACCCTTAACTTCTGGCGCCATAGCAGCAGAAGTCTGAAAACAGATCTGCCAGGAGCGAGGGTGGGGGTTTGCAAAGTAAATGCTCAACCAACTCCCGTCAATTCCAAATTGAATCGCAATTCAGTCAAATCCTGCTAGTCAATTCCTTCTGAGATCTCCCCCACTCCCAGACCTCCCACAGAAACAATCGCTTTCTCCATACTCATGGCAAAGTCAGCTTTACACAGCAATACTTCAGCCTGGCTTGTTAATTTAATAATGGATTAAGTTGACAAGGGGCTTTCCTCCATATCCACAGATTGCAACCAAACTACCAGAGCGCGCGCCTGGGTAGATCTCTCTGCAGAAGAGCTTGGCCAACTCCTGCTGATCCTGGGAGGTGGTTATATGTAGGCTGGCAAGACACAGCATTCAGTGTCCCCAAGCTGGTTGCCATATAAGGTATGTCCAACCTAGTTCCAGCCGTAGCTCAATGGGAAGCAATCGTGCCTCTGAATCTAGACACTTGAGCACAACATCTAGGCTGACACTCCAGTACATTGCGGTCACAGAAGACAGAGGGCAACAGTGGATGGGTGTTTTTCTGAATGGAGGGATGTGACTAGTGGTGTTCCGA